>NC_081777.1:17993317-18293674 GCF_963082965.1 Carassius carassius | reverse complement strand
CTTGGCCTGTCCCATTTTGACTCCCTCCAACTGTTAAAATGTAACTAAGTAATTTTTACTCTGAGTAAATTTTAAATGAGCTACTTTTTACTTTTACTTGAGTGGATTTTTTAGACTGGTACTTTTACTTGTACTTAAGTAAAATTTCATTAATGTAATGGTACTTTTACTTGAGTAGAATATTTTTGTACTCTTTCCACCTCTGATTTCTGCTACAGTCGCCACTAATAACCTTCTCCTAAATATAATGAAGAAACGTAACATTTTCTGTAAAGCTGCTTTGCAATGATTGGTATCATGAAAAGTGCACCACAAACAAAATTGAAATTAATTGAATTATATTAGGAGTCACACACTGGTGTAAAAAAAACCCAGAAATGTCTAAAGTTCCATCAGGGATTACGAAGAAATGTCAGGCGAAACAATGATTTAAATGACATTTTTAAGTAGAAAAACTGAAATAGTATTTTATTGTAAACAAAGATTACTTAGTAGGCTTTATTTATATTTTCGGAAAAAAATCATGTATCCAGATGTACAAAATGTATTAAAATAAAAAAAGCATATAATATATTTCCTATAATGTGCATCTTATGTTTTATTCAAGCATTATATGCAAGTACAGATTAGTATCTTTAAATGAATCTTTACCCTATGATTCACATGAACTAGACATTTAAAAAAAGTCAGAGTCATAGTTCCTCAGAACTATCCTGTCTTTCTTACATAGTCATACATGCGATTCATAACTATAGAAATCTAAGCTTTATGAATTCGCAACGCCTCAAAACGTTTTTCCATTATTTTAATTCAATTAAATTTCATGCGCACAGCCAACGCGCGTCACATAGTGTTTCCCATCCTCATTCAAGCAGACCAAGCGTTCTCTGTCGTTATGTGACTTCAGTGACTAACTGTGACCTCAGAAGGCGTTTGGCGTCCCACACCACTGTGTTGATATAAACCCCGTCCACGGCAGAAGAACGAAGCGCGCTCCCGTCCAGTTGTATCTGAACAGAGTTACCTGAAAATATGGCTGTGAGTTCTGAAGACGGACATTGCAAATATAGACTATTTGCTTTCATTATGCTTTTTAACATCTCGTTAAGCACGGCGGTCAGTCTCGATTTAACGGAGCTGCGAAATAATGTTTCCAAAATAAAAGTGCATCCACGTGGGAATCTCTGGGCGACAGGTATGTTTTCATTTAATCGTCATGCTATTACAATGAAACTATTTAATCCGTTTCCCGGCATAACTGTTAGTCTTCTTGCAGGTCATTTCATGGGCAAGAAGAACATTTCAAGCAGCCAGTTCCAGGACTCTCAATTCTCCTCAAAGCGTCCCAGGAATACTTCGAGAGAATCCGAGGATCTGAGGGAGCTGATCACTCAGGAGGTGCTCAAAGTTGCTCTTCAGGCTCAGCTTGAAGATCCAAAGAGGACACAAGATGTTTATAATCAGGTGGTTAGAGCTATTTACAGGATTGGTCAACTAAATGTAGTTTTAAAAAAAAAAGTAAAAACAGTGCTTTAATAGCCTACTTTGTGATTCAATTTTATTCATTCATTCAGGATACGGACTTCATGGTAAAGCTTTTGAAAAGCTATAAGAAACCTATATTGCTGTTGATATAATTGTAATAAAATGTTATTTTGACAACCCTTACAGTTGTGGAGAAAATCTATACGTCTGTGTCTGCTTTTAAAGGCTTATTAGACAACTAAATATTTATTATTTATTCAACTGCCGTAACCATGGCTGGATATCTGAAAGAATATAATGAATGCGTGGACGGATTGATGAATGGATGAATGAATGCACTGGGTAAATTGTTAAAATAAAATCTGTATTTTTTTTTAAAAAGAAGATGAAACTGCAAATCAGTCTTATTTTACTCTATTAAATTAGCATATGCCAGTTGCACCTAAGATTTTATTTATTTTTTCTTTGAAATGAGCAACTATGACTAAGCAGATATTTCATAGAAATTAATGAACAACACAAAGGATTATACGCTAATTATGGTAAAAAAAAAAAAAAAAAAAACCCCCACTGAGAGCAGCTTATCCTCCCTTTCCCTGATCCATGCAGGGCTTTGGAGCATTTGTACATTGAGGTAAGGATTATTATAACTTTTTTTTTTTTATTGTTATTGAACAGTAATGTGAGATTGGTTATAATGGACACTTTTTGGTTAAATGTAGAGCACCATTAAAATGTCTCTGCACAATAAATGTTTATTTCTTATATTATTATTGTTCTAAAATTATTTCTAATTTAATGTAAGCCTAAGTATTACAATTATCTATATAGATTTTGACTTTTTTCAGAATTAAAATAATTAACAATGTAGTATTTTCCATGGATATACATTAAAACAACTTATCTTACTAAAACATTGTCATTCAGCCACGTGTGTGTGTGTGTGTTCTCTTGTTTTTGTGACAGATCAGGACACAACTTTATATAATGACATGGGTATGACAGGTATTACAAGGAGAGGGTGACTTATGAGGACATAACCCATGTCCCCATTTTTCAAAACGCTTATAAATCATACAGAATGAGTTTTTTTTGAGAAAGTAAAAATGCAAAGTTTCCTGTGAGGGTTAGGTGCAGGGTTGGTGTAGGGCCATAGAATTTATAGTTTGTACAGTATAAAAACCATTACACTATGGGAAGTCCCCACTTTTCAGAAAAACAAACGTGTGTGTGTGTGTGTGTGTGTGTAAGGAGAGATAATTGAAAACCGTCTTTATTGTTACTAAAAACTGTAAATAATGTGCAGTTGTACAATTTTATTGAAAATAGCTGTAATAAAATGAGTGTGTGTAATCTGTTGGTATGTGCACATTTATGGATTCTGCATTTATGCATTATAAAGACATACAAGTAAATTGCTACGTGAAAAAAAAAAAAATTCAATAGCCCATTATTTAATGTAAGGCAAGGCAAGTTTATTTATATAGCACATTTCACACACAATGGTAATTCAAAGTTTTTTACATAAAAGAAAAGTAAATTAAATTAATAATACAAATTATTACAGTTTTAATGAACAACAAGGCTATTTATTAAGATATCTCTAAAAAGTCCATTCAGAAAGTTGTTACTTTCAGCTGATGTAGGAATCTGAAAACATAGTAGCAGATAATATGTTTACTTCATCTCTGTTAAATTTGTACCCACATTTGGATACTCAAACCACTCAAAACAGTTTAATTATAACAAGAAGTCAAGTATTGTGGAAACTGTTATCTGTAACATTTTACCTTCTGACCACTGACCAGTAGAGGGCAGCAATACACTGACCATACAGCACACTACATGAGCGCGAAGAAGAACATCTCGCATGCAGCTCTGTAGAAAAGGATGAACCTCCACCCATCATTCATCATAAGTGTTAAAATGCCTTTAATAGTAATGTGTGGTTACCCGTGCAGTGGTAAAAACCCGACGCGCCCATGCACTGAAAGAATATTTCACACAAAATACATAAAGAAAGGTTCGTATAGTCTGAGATAAAGATCAAGTAATTGACAAGAACTCTGTATATGCAGGTGAGAAGCTGCTGGAAGTTTATGATGCATTGCGGTTTAAAGATATATCTTGATACAAGTGTGTGTCAGGACAGCCAAGGTCCATCTTACTGAGAAACATGTCTATAGTTTAAACACAGTATTACACATGTACACTAACTATCCCTAAAACAAAGCTCTTGAACCTGCTTGAGATGGTTGCTGGTCTTACTTAACATTACCTGTACGTAATATAGTAAGTTTTTTTTTTATATGATTTTGCACTCAAAAGTACCAGTTCTGTAATAAAGAAAGGAATTGTGTCTTATCTTATTTACATTTTTAACATTATGGATTCCAAGAAAAAAATTCAGGTTCATGTGCAATGCAAATATACAGTTTGAACTAAAGTTGGAATGTCATGTGTTACAGAAAAATTAAGACAAAACGTGCGGTTACATGTCCTGCTGGGAATTATTTTACACCAATGATTCTATTTGTTATATAAAAGTGTATAACTCTTTTAATAATACATTTCTATAGTTTTAATTGTAGACGGTGAGCTACTTTTGATTGAAATAAGTTTTCTTTGTACTTCTCTCTCTTTGTTTATAGGAAAGTAAATAAAGACGACATTGTGATTCTTGATTCCTTGAATTATATTAAAGGTAAATCAATGTTTGCTCTGTTAAAATGAATATATCTGTGCCTTTTATATTCATAAAGTGTTATAAGTATCGAGTGACATACAGACTTGAGCATTATAATAATAGAGCTTGGTCTAACAGCTGGTGTTGCATGCGGCACTCTAGATTTCAGTCTGGCGTTAGATTGAGAACTAATTTTGTTTTATTTTTAGGCTACAGATATGAGCTGTTCTGTCTTATCAAACATACACAAACACCCCATTGCTTGGTATGTGAACTCCTAAAACTCATCTCGAACGCATTTTAAACTATTCTTGTATGCACTAGTTCCCATAACTCTGTAATTACCTGCAGGTGTACTGTTTGACGTCAACTGACATGAGCTCAGAATGGAATAAAGGCAGAGAGGCTGATTCTCGGTACGTACACACAGAAAATGTAAGCATTTCTTGCTTTGTTTTGATGTAGTTATATTAAAGGAATAGTTCACCCAAACATGACAATTTACTGAAAATAGGTTTTGGATTGTTTCTTCATCTGAACAGTTTCAGAGAAACTCAGCATTACAGACTAACAGACTTACTAGACTAACAGAAAGGAACAGGGACAGACATTAACACAAAAACCAAAGGAAAAAACAACATGAAGCCCCCCAGGGCGGAGCAGAAGACCACCACACCCTTGTGGTCAAGGCCAGAGCCATCCAGGGGGGAGCGGAAGACCACCACAACCATGTAGTCAGGGCAAGCGCCCCCCAGGGCGGAGCGGAAGACCACCATGTCCGTGTGGTCAGAGCGGAAGCCCCCCAGGGCGGAGCAGAAGACCACCATGTCCGTGTGGTCAGAGCGGAAGCCCCCCAGGGCGGAGCAGAAGACCACCACAACCTTGTGGTCGAGGCCAGAGTTCCCCAGGGCGGATCAGAAGCCCACCACTTCCGTGCGGCCGGATCAACAGGAGGACGAGACTCTGGTAATTCCATGGTGTCTCTACTGGACTCCAGAAGATCGGTGCTGGCCTGACACTGCTCATGAAGATTATTGGTGACTTGCATTTGCTCATGAAGATCAATGGTGACTTGCCTTTGTTCATGAAGATCAGAGGTGACTTGCCTTTGTTCATGAAGATCAGAGGTGACTTGACTCAGTCCTTGAAGATCACCGGTGACTTGACTCAGTCCTTGAAGATCACCGGTGACTTGACTCAGCTCTGAAAGGTCAAAGGTGACTTGACTCGGCTCTGAAAGGTCAAAGGTGACTTGACTTGACTCTGAAAGGTCAACGGTGACTTGACTTGACTCTGAAAGGTCAACGGTGACTAGCCCTGACTCTGGAGCATCAGCGGTGACTAGCCCTGACTCTGGAGGGTTAACAGTGACTAGACTTGACTCTGGAGGGTCATCTGGAACCCGACTCGACTCTGGAGGGTCATCAATGACTAGCCCTGACTCTGGAGGGTCATCGGTGGCTAGCCCTGACTCTGGAGGGTCATCGGTGGCTAGCCCTGACTCTGGAGGGTCATCGGTGGCTAGCCCTGACTCTGGAGGGTCATCGGTGACTAGCCCTGACTCTGGAGGGTCATCGGTGACTAGCCCTGACTCTGGAGGGTCATCGGTGACTAGCCCTGACTCTGGAGGGTCATCGGTGACTAGCCCTGACTCTGGAGGGTCATCGGTGACTAGCCCTGACTCTGGAAGGTCACCGGTGATAAGCCCTGACTCTGGAAGGTCACCGGTGATAAGCCCTGACTCTGGAAGGTCACCGGTGATAAGCCCTGACTCTGGAGGGTCACCGGTGACTAGCCCTGACTCTGGAGGGTCATCGGTGACTAGCCCTGACTCTGGAGGGTCATCGGTGACTAGCCCTGACTCTGGAGGGTCATCGGTGACTAGCCCTGACTCTGGAAGGTCACCGGTGATAAGCCCTGACTCTGGAAGGTCACCGGTGATAAGCCCTGACTCTGGAAGGTCACCGGTGATAAGCCCTGACTCTGGAAGGTCACCGGTGATAAGCCCTGACTCTGGAGGGTCATCGGTAATAAGCCCTAACTCTGGAGAGTTCCCTGGCACCTGACTCGACTCTGGAGGATCAGCGGTGACTAGCCCTGACTCTGGAGGATCAGCGGTGACTGGCACCTGACTCGACTCCGGAGGGTCCACTGGCACCTGACTCGACTCCGGAGGGTCCACTGGCACCTGACTCGACTCCGGAGGGTCCACTGGCACCTGACTCGACTCCGGAGGGTCCACTGGCACCTGACTCGACTCCGGAGGGTCCACTGGCACCTGACTCGACTCCGGAGGGTCCACTGGCACCTGACTCGACTCCGGAGGGTCCACGGGCACCTGACTCGACTCCGGAGGGTCCACGGGCACCTGACTCGACTCCGGAGGGTCCACGGGCACCTGACTCGACTCTGGAGGGTCAGCTGAGACTCTCATCCTGTGCAGCGGCGCTGGGCAAGCAGCCATCTTGGGCCATGACTCTGGACAGGCGGCCATCTTGTACTGTAGTGCTGGGCTGGCGGCCATCTGGGGTTTTGGTGCTGGACTGGCGGCCATCTTGTACTGTGGCGCTGGACCGGTGGCCCATTTGGGCATTGGCGCTGGGTTAGCGGACATCTTGTGCTGTGGCGCTAGGCTGACGGCCATCCTGGGCTGTGGCACTGAACCGTTGGCCAAAGTGGGCATTGGCGCTGGGCTGGCGGCCATCTTGTACTGTGGCGCTGGACTGGTGGCCAATTTGGGCATTGGCGCTGGGTTGGCGGCCATCTTGGGCTGTGGCGCTGGAACGGTGGCCAATTTGGGCATTGGCGCTGGGTTAGCGGCCATCTTGTGCTGTGACGCTTGGCTGGTAGCCATCCTGGGCAGTGATGCTGGACTGGCGGCCATCTTGGATGGTGGCGCTTGGCTGGTAGCCATCCTGGGCAGTGGTGCTGGACTGGTGGCCATCTTGGGTTGTGGCGCTGGAACGGTGGCCAATTTGGGCATTGGCGCTGGGTTAGCGGCCATCTTGTGCTGTGGCGCTTGGCTGGTAGCCATCCTGGGCAGTGGTGCTGGACTGGCGGTCATCTTGGGTTGTGGCGCTTGGCTGGTTGCAATCCTGGGCAGTGGTGCTGGGCTGACGACCACCCCGCCGGAAGAGACAGAAGTGGCTGGGGCATCCCACCGAAGCCGATGCTGCAGGTAGCGCACGAATTCCCAGAATTCCAGTGTCTCTAACTGCGCCATCTCCTCCTGAGACACTGGATCATCCAGCCCGGCATTGAAATAGTCCTTGAGGGCCGCATCATTGTAGCCCATGCCCTCGGCCAGGGACCAGAACACCTGAGCCAGGGCACCCACTTCATTTCCCTCTTGGCGGAGGGCGATCAACCGAAGATACTTGGCTCGCCGCTCCGCCATCTTGGCTGGGGAACAGAAAGACGACATACCGCTGGTTCCTAGAAGGACGGAGTCGGTCTGTCACGGCAGGGATCCAATGAGGAACGGAGATAGAACCAATTGCGAGTAAGTCTTTTATTAAGGGCAATCCAAAAGGGTAAACAGTCCAGGCAGAGGTCGATACCAAACAAAACCAAACCAAACATAAACAAACAAGGACACAAGACAAGAGCACGACAAGATGACGGACATGAATTAACAACGACTCCGTGACACATACTAAGACAGACCGGGTTATATACACAAGAGGATAATGGGGAAACAGGAGACAGGTGGGGAACAATCAATTAACTAAACAAGGAGGAAGGTGACCAAATAAGGAGACAGGAAGTGATAATATGATAAACACCGTGGGAACTGAGGACACCTAGTGGAACCCCAGGGAACACAACCCAGACACTGTGACAGGGATATAATGCCAAGTTCTCCAAATATTTTCAGATGGAAGATGGCCTGAGGTGTGTAAATTTAAAAAAAGTTTTTTGGTTTACTGTTCCTCTAGTTGTGAGTTTCTGATAGGTGTACATTACTATTCAAACGTTTTTTTTTAAAGATTGTAATACTTTTATTTAGCAAGTCTGCATTAAATTTTTCAAAAGTGTCTGTTATGTTACAAAGATTTCTGTTTCAAAAAATCCTGTTGAATTAACTTTTACTCATAAAAAAATTCAAAAAAGAAAAAAACAATAATCAATGTTTCTTGATCGAATCTCACCAAATCCGTTGCTGAAATATGATCTTATCCGACACGGAAAACAAAGCAAAAACATTTAAAAATATATTACAATAGACAAGTTATTCTGAATTTTTATATTTCACAATAGGTGAAAAATGAACAGTTGTTTTTACTACTTTTTTCACTAATACATACAGCCTTGTTGAACACGAGACGAATAAAAACAAAAAAAGCTTTTAAATGTTAGTGTATTTTGAAAAGTTTATAATGTTCTAAAATAAGGATGCTACATATATTATCTAAATGTAATAATATCTTCTAATCTTTTAAACGACAGTCTGGTTGCGCTAATACTGCGTTTTGAAGCCCCTGATTCAAGGAATAGATGGGATAGTCCACTGTAATGATAAAAACTTCCTAATCATCGGGAAGGAGGCGGGAACCAGCGGACAATCAAATAACATTTTAATTACAAAAATAAACACAAAACAGCGCACCAGCCCCTCACGGACGACTGGTGCGCTCAAATAAAAACCAAAACACAACTAAAATCCCAGGCCTGGTCCTCTCTCGTCCTTCACTGTCGTCGCTCCAGTTTTATATCCTTCCATCTCCTACGTGGGACTCGAGACCGGCGGTGGGTCGCAGGTGACACTGATTTGCCCAATCATTGCCGGCCTCACTCCTTGTTCCCACGTCCCTCGGCCCCGCCCCACTCGCCACATACCCCCATCGCCCCTCGCAGGCCGGGGGGTACCCACGAGACTGCGCTCTACCCCCCCCCCTCCCTCCGGGGGGGACCGCTCGCGGGAACCTGGGGGTAGGACAGACGAGGCGAGAGAAAAGGAGATGGAAGGAGGAGCGACAGAGACAAGAGAGGGGAGAGAGAAAAAAAAAATTCTGGTTCCCAGACGCACTGCTGCTTGGCCCTCCACCAGCTGGGCGATCTCCTCCGCGGTGCCTGGCGGTGGCACTGGACGGCCCTCGGCGGACGGCACGACACTCCTCCGCTGCCCGGTGGACGGCGACGGCTCCTCCGGTTTTGGGCAGCCGGCAGGAGTCCCCCGTTCCCTGCTCCTCCGGATTCCTTCACGGAGGCAGCAGGCTTTGGCTCTCTTGCAAACGGCGCCGACTCCTCCGCACCCTCACGGACGGCAGCCGCCCCTCCATATCATGGGCGGCCGGCAGCGAGCTTGCCCATGCCCGGCAACTCGCTCCAGTCCACCGCATCGAGCGTCCATGGCGGCATCCTCCTCGCCTGCTCGATGGCACCGCGGATTCACCACAGCGGCGAGGGATCTTCAGCAGCACAACCCTCCTTCTCCCGGGTTTCAGCACCACTGTAATGATAAAAACTTCCTAATCATCGGGAAGAAGGAGGCGGGAACCGGCGGACAATCAAATAACATTTTAATTACAAAAATAAACACAAAACAACGCACCAGCCCCTCACGGACGACTGGTGCGCTCAAATAAAAACCAAAACACAACTAAAATCCCAGGCCTGGTCCTCTCTCGTCCTTCACTGTCGTCGCTCCAGTTTTATATCCTTCCATCTCCTACGTGGGACTCGAGACCGGCGGTGGGTCGCAGGTGTCACTGATTTGCCCAATCATTGCCGGCCTCACTCCTTGTTCCCACGTCCCTTGGCCCAGCCCCACTCGCCACATCCACTCTTTACTATTCAGCAAGAGGACTCGCTTCCATTCGAAGCCATCTGCGATGCACTTTTCAATCTAAAAGCACCACCACCTAATCAGTCCACGAAAAGCGTAAGAATAATGCATTATGCATGAGTATAAATTAGCATTATCTACTTTTTATTGCCCTTGAATGGATATTAGAACCTGTTTCTCTTTGCCTTTTTACAGCAACCGCTCTCATCCACAAACTTTCTGTATGAGTTGGACAACGTTACTCAAGATGTCCTAATGGTACGATTTCCCTCACTTTTAGGTGTTCTGTTATAAAAATAGAATGCATTCAAAGTCATTCTTTCTGTTTCACTGCCTATAGGTGAGTGTTTATAGTTTGCATTTGCATAGCAAGACCATCAGTATCAATAGCGTGTTGTTTTATGTCTCAGGCTGTTCTTGAGTCACAGAAGACCAGCGTCCCTGGAGATCTCATTTCCATTCCTGTAGCCATGGAAAAGATATCCTTTATTCTAACACGTTTAGCTTTAGCTTTGAATTTCTCTCTTTCTTTCTTTTGTTTGGGAGGAAATGTAAAATTGTTGTCTTGCTTTGCTGAGCCACCCATCATGGCTATTTGATATCTCACTGCGACAACACAGAAATGTCCTACCATCAACAGGCAAAGAATTACAAAAACGCTTACTTACAACATTAAACCAAGTCTGGAATTGATCCATTTAATGTTAATCAAAGATGTGTTTTAGTAATAAACAGGTCCGGTTGGACCTGTATGAATGTAATGAATACACAAACATCAAAGAATGTCATTTCTTTCTGATGCAGTCGCAGTTTGCGAGCCTTCTGTAAATGCTTTAAAATTTAGACAGAGATGAACCAGTGCAAGGGGCCCTTTGAAATAATACATCATTCAAATGGTATCTTATTAGAAATTAATTTATACTCATTCTGTTGTCTTGCAACTAGGTTTCCATCTATGCTACCATTCGAAAAGTTTAGTTAGGGGTTAGTAAGATTTTTGTTTTTGAACTAGTTATATTATGCTGCTCAGCAAGGTTGCATTTAATTGCATTAAATCAGAAATACAGTAAATATATATATATATGTATTGGGAAATTTAGTTAAATATAAATACGTCCTTTTGTCCTGTAATGGCCAGTGCAGGATGTCTTTTGGATTCCGGAATCCAATTCCAAAAATGAAATACTCCGTTAGATTATATAACATTTGAAAATGCTCATAATTTAATTAATTACTAGCTTTTCATCAACCCGTGAACCTAAGTTTGAGAAACCCTGGTGTATTTTAATGTTTAATACATTTTATGTTGATAAAAAGAATGGAATGTATTATAGTAATAAAAAAGTAGTCAGCATACATAATGTAATCCAATAGATAACATTATTTGCTACAATTTTTGTTTTGTAGTTTGTAATCGGTTGTGGAAAAAAAATGTAAACGTTTAGTAGCCATTATTTTAGTGTCACGTTTTAAAGTGCTGATTTGGTGCTCAATCTTCAGTTGAAAGCAGTTGTGCTGATTGATGTTTTTGTGGGGTTTTTTTTTTTCGTTTTTTTTTTTACCACAAATACTATTTTTTTCAGGATTCTTGGGTGAATAGAAAGCTCAAGAAAACAGTTTTTATTTGAAATGTAATTTAAATGTAATCATTTGCTAATGCAATGTACATTATTGTGCCTACCCAGTTTCTTCAAGGACTTCAATACATTGAATACACAAGAAGTCTTAACATGGTGGAGTTGAGGAAACTCAGAAGTCAGTTCATCAGTTACACCAAGATGCATCCGACAGAGAACATTGGACAGATTGCCAATATGTTTATGCAGTATCTTAATAAGAGTATGCACTAACAGGTGTTGTTTCTTTTTAGTTTTTGTCAATTCTTGAGGTCATATTTAATGTTTTCATGTTTCCAGTATTTTAACAAAGTTTTGAGTGCAATAAAATTTGAACTCTTATAATGTCTTTAAATATTCTTTGATGTGTGTGATCTTTTATATTTACATCAACTAGCGAAGTAATTAAAATAGGAGGAAATCTTATCGCCTACCAACCCAAATAAATGAAAACACCAAACACAGGTCAATATTCAGAGGTTATGTTCTCTTTTCTCATCTTTTTTTCATGGAAAGTGTTCAGCTGTAGTCTGTATATTTGTCTTCAGTGGTTCACAAACCTTGAAATGATCGCAAGGTTTGATTGAAGTCATACAGATGTTTTCATGCTTCAGAGGGCTGATAAAACGAACCATAAAACTCATTGAGACGCTGGTAATTAGTGTTTTTCATTCAAGTCTTTTGTTTATGCCTCTGGGCAAACGTAAACGTTTGGAGAGCCATATTGACTCTTCCGTATAGTGAATCAGGCCAGCTGTTTATGTTCAAAAGTATAATCCAATGTAATATAATTTGAAGAAAACATGCACTCCAATATCTTCTGTCATGACCTCTCAGACTTGTTTGCACGGTGAATATAGCAACATGGGTTCGTGTTGGTTACATCTTTTGTATATATAATTTATTTGTTATATTTGTATAAAAACATCACTCAAAGCTATATGGCAGAATTTCTTTTTTCATTAAATCCAGCCTTGGTAAGCATAAGAGACTTCTTTTGCAAAACATCTTCCTGACCCCAATATTTTGAATGGTGGCGTATATGATTAAAATTAGTCTGAGACTTTGCATAGTTACATTTTCTTTACTCTTTTTCTGTAAAGATCTAGTGGCACATAATCCACACATTAAACAAACTAAGCATTATGTAATTAATAGTTTAATGAAATGCTGCTGAATCATTATGAAACTTTACAAAATTTCTCTCTTTGCAAAGTTAAGAGCTAATTTTCTCTAAAAGCAGTTCAGTGTTCACACATTGTACAGGTGGTATTTATTTATCTCCATATCAAAGAGATTTGCAAGGAAATACTGTCAAAGATCATATCCAGTAGAGAAATATTTGACCTTTTAATCTGTAATAAACTCTTGGTAGTGATTTGGAGAAAAGCACCAGCTTTGGGGATATTGAAAATGCCCTTCTCTTTAAAACTCAGTAATCGGGTTAGTTACCAGATATTATGCCACTTTACATAACTACTGCATATTGACTGCATATTTAATCTTCTGAAACTACGCTGCAAGACATGCACAAGAAAAATACAGAAATGCTCTTTATTCATTTAACCATATAGAATGCAGATGAAAAATACAAGACTAGAAAAATACAATGATTATACAAGAATTTAAATGTTTTATATATACACAGATTAAAGGTTTTAAACCAATGAAGCCATCTACTTGTCTTTATCAGTTTTCTTAGTTGGTTTCACTGTTACAGCAGTGCCAAAGAGTCTGTCCCAGTGACTAAAGAAAGGTGCAAAGTTGCTGCTGGGCTTCTGGTGATGTATATCGTGGGCCATCGCTCCTCCAAAGGAACCAGGTGGCCAGGCGAATAAGGCAAGTCGTAGCCGATATGGTCTTCCACAGACATCCAAATGCTGAAAACAGAGAAAGTCCATATGTCAGGGGATGGTACTTGAGCAGGATGGGGTCAATGTTGTTCCAGAAGCCCACTGTCATCAGCTCAACAGCGCTGAGGTGCTGGGTGGACCAGGAAAACGGCGCAATGTAATCGTGATGGATGGCGTGGACCCATCTATACAGGTGAGGGTTTTTGTGGTGCACCAAGTGCCAGAAGATGTACTGGGTGTCAAACATGAGCAAAACACCCAACAAGCCGAAGATCAGTTCCAATACTATTGGAGCAACCACAGGAAGTGGAGGCGCAGGCATCACCACATTGGTTATCAACACAGCCGGAAGCACAAAGACTAGATGATTGTACACCGCCGTTCCCAGGGTCCTCAGCATCATGCAGATGGTGGGAAGGTGCTGCTTTTGGAGCTTGCACTCAAAGAGAGGAGCGCTCTCTCCCAAGACATCCAGGAGAGCAAAGGGGACGCTGAAGATGAAATAGCAGTAGATGGCGAGCAGCACTGGGAAAAATGGAGAAGAGACCAGGGTGTAGTGCCGTAACAACAGGTAGTCCCACAGGGGCTGAAGAAGACGGTCAGAAGCCTTGGAATTTGGGAGCCGTATAGCAACTTCAGTGATGTTCCACATCCTGCTGCTAGATTGAGCAAATGCAAGTGAATGCTGATGGGAATAACCCAGCCCCTATTTATACTGCTGAGCCAGACTTGGACCTCCTATCAAGCCATGATAGGGCAAATTTATCTACGGTTTTCTCAGCCAATACCCCACAACCCAACCTTTCCTAGACATGAAATAAGACCGCTAGTTAACAAATGTTATGCTGATTACTTCCTTCAAATCCTGGCACAAAAGAAAAGCTTTCCGAATAACCCAAGTCTCTGGTCTGGGTTATTAAACGGACCATTTCTCTCAATTTTTCTGAATCTACAGCTGGTAAAACCAAATAGAAATAATAAATAAAAAGCTTAACTTTACTTTGACATTTAAATGTAACTGTTACCAAAAAACGTAGCAAGGACCTCCTACTATGCAGATGACAAAATAACTTTCCACCAATTCTCCTGCTTTGGTACAAGAAATGCATTTAGATTTGAATGATAGTGCAAATGTAACCTTACCTATTACCAGTAACATGGCAAGGACCTTCTACTACTCAAAAGACAAATTAATAAAACAGTTCAATAAAGAATCAAGGGTGTGTAAAGTTTTGAACTGGGCCATTGTGTAAATTCAGTTAATTTGTCTTGTGGACTATATATGTAAACGTCTTTTTATGTGAAAATAGCTTATTCAGGGCAGTGCAATAAAAAAGCTCCACACAGCTTTGGTACAACCAAATAAATATTAATTATTTAGTATAAATAGTAACTTTTATATAACTTGTGCTATTACCAAAAACCGAATACGGACATTCTATGATCCAGGAGACTATTTACACCAATCATTCCATTTCAGAGAATCAGTAAACTTTTTGAACTGGGTCATTTGTGTAAATTAATTTATTCTTTTGGATAATATGTAAACATCTGTTGCATATTTCTCATAGTTCAGTCATAAAGCTCTAGATGGCACAGACTGTTAGGTCATGCAGTCTGCTAGCAATCACATAATTTATGGCACAAGCTCATTATTCTTCAGCCAATGTAATTTCTTGCTCAACATTTAAAGCAAATGGTCTGGTTCAGCGTTTGCTAAAAGCTTGTCTACTTCGGGCTATCAGAGTTCCTCTGAAACCCTCCACCTCCCCCAGCTCCACATGTCTAGATCTGCCATGGAATGTATATATGCCCATTCATACAACATAACACATCTTACATGTTCAAAGCAGTAGCAGTGTTTGTAGCAGATCTAGTCCACCAAGACCAACATTGTTTTAAACTGTTGGGAACTCAGAAACGAAGACCAGGAGACTCTTGGGTAATCTTCAGCAGGATTCTTTATTGAGAATGCTCTGCGTGGCACTGCAGTCATCAAAAGACATAAGTCCCTAAGACATTGTAGTTTATGTACATTTTAAGGGGGCGGGATACACAGAGGTGGAGACAAACCTAAACAAAGCATGCAAATGCAATCAGGAAGGTGCCCGACACTTGCATCTTCCCAGCCTTGATCTCATCATCATAACAGTGTCAATTAAATACAGAGGTGCCTGACAGTATCGCTGATACCTTCACATTATCATAGAGACAAAAGGCACAGCTGTGTCTTTAGCTTAAAAAGCCAAATGGCAAGGAAGAGACAAAAGGACATTATCTCAGACACCTGATTTTCCTGATTTACCACAAAATGTATATCAAAACGTTTTCAGTTCATATGCTATTACATTGGAACCTAGATTTAACATTTTAGAAATTTGTAATCCCACAAAACAATATTTTTTTATTGCAATTTTGCTGATTCAAGGCTTTGTAAACGTATGACCATAACTGCATTTTACATACCCCATTCCATATTAATAACAACAACAAAAATATTTTTGTACATAATTTTATTTCAATTGCGATCATAGAAAATGCACAGACATATTTTGCATTCCATATTTTGCTTATTACAAGTATCCATAATTTGAATCGGTTGCATTTTGAAAAGAAATTAATAAGAGAGAGATGTCCAGTGACTAAGTAAAAATAATAATAAAATCTCACATCATAATGATTTTAACCTTTAGCAAACTTCTGAAGTCTATATGACTAGCATCATTTCAGGTATTCGTAAGCAATCGAAAAACAAAGCTGTATTGAATTTATGCACATGTAATATGTTTTTTTTCTACTAGCAAACAAAAAAAAGGAGATGTATAAAGAGTGGGAACAGTTTCCAAGTTATGCTGAATATATGTATGTGAAATCATTTGGAAAAAAAAATGTTATCTGATGACTTAAACATGTTTAAGTACCTGGCCATGTCTCATCTGATATAAGACCCCTTGGCATCCTTAATTACTTTTTTCTTTATTATTTTTCTTTGCCACTGTTTTACATGTATTGGCGTATTTTTGCCGGTCGTTCCTGTATAGAAAAATAAGATAATTAATCATTATAAATGATAAGTTTAAATACAGTTCAGAGACGGAAAAAAAACCTCACGATCACGCCATATTTGGTAAAATATTTTTTATAACAAATTAATTTTTTTAATGCAAAAACTACAACAAAAACCTACCATATTCTAGGCTTGTAAACAACTATTAGTTTAAAGGGTTAATTCGCCCAAATATCAAAATTATGTTATTGATAACTCACCCTCACGTCGTTCCAAACCCGTAAGACCTCCGTTCATCTTCTGAACACAGTTTAAGATATTTTAGATTTAGTCTGAATGCTTTCTGTCCCTCCATTGAAAGTGTGTGTACGGTCTACTGTCCATGTCCAGAAAGGTAAGAAAAACATCATCAAAGTAGTCCATGTGACATCAGACATTCTCGAGTCATTGGCGATGATTACCCTTGATTCAAGCCTTTGGTTTACCCGCGCTCATAACATAAGCACAGAATCAGTTCAGAATCAATCACCAAAAGAAACAGTTCAGTTCAGATCCGCTGTGTGTCAGTCTGCTTCATGCTTAATCACACAACACATGCGCAGTATCATCAGCTCCTCGGTTCTCGAATCAGACGCGTCTGACAGAAACGGTTCTTGACTCGAGAACAAGTCAATCGTTCGTTCGTTATCTGGCTCGGCTTGGTGTTCATCTTCAGTTCTCTCTTCACAGCAGTTCAGTCAGTGTACTGTTTGAGTAAATGAATTACTCCAGGATATTGGTTTGTTTTAACTCAGAGGGAGTGTCAGCCACATTAAAAAGTTAACAGCTTAAGTCATTTGTGGATTAATGCGTATTGGAGACGCGAACCGTTTAAAACGATTCAGTTCGATTTGGTGAACTGGTTCAAAAAGATCCAGTTACATCGAATGATTCGTTCACGAACCGGATATCACTTCACTGCAGTGAACGCGCTCACAATAGACCCGGAAGAGAAGACAATGCTGAGTAAAGTCATAGTTTTTGCTATTTTTGGACCAAAATGTATTTTCGATGCTTCAAAAAATTCTAACTGACCCTCTGATGTCACATGGACTACTTTGAAGATGTTTTTATTACTTTTCTGGACATGGACTGTATACCGTGCATACACTTTCAATGGAGGGACAGAAAGCTCTCGGACTAAATCTAAAATATCTTAAACTGTGTTCCGAAGATGAACGGCGGTCTTATGGGTTTGGAACAACATGAGGGTAAGTTATTAATGACATAATTTTATAATAATTTGGGTGAACTAACCCTTTAAGGTTAAATGTGACACTGTACATAAAGTATTGATCAAACAAAATACAGTATATGGTATTGCAAAATATATAACAGTAAGTAAATGTTGTACTAAGCTATATTTAACTGCCTTTACTTGTTTATAAAGTATAGGGAAATCAGCACATACCTGCTCATCTTAACCTTGTTTCTACAGCCATGTCCGCCCTCCCAGTGGCTTGTGAAGGCCGTTCTTGTCATCATACCTCCACAACTAATGCATGGTTTACCATTGTTGAATGGCTAGAAGAAGAAAATTAAACAAGTCAAAAGTTATAGGTATATTAGAAACCAGTAGAAGACCTGAAGCATGGATAAACAGTTTGTGCCAACCACTTTGTTTACATTGTAAATTATTTTCTTGAAAATCACAAAAATTCTAAATATTTTGAATCAAAGCGATTTTTCCATTTAGAACTAAAAATATTTTCATGTTCAATTCATTTCAATAGTAAAATAGTTTAATTCTAAATGCTTTAGATTCTAAATGCTTTAAGAAAAGTAAATTACTTTGGTACTGTTTCATCATTTGATGTCCAATGGAAAATCTAGATACTGTAGAAAAACCAGACAAAACACGTTGCGGACTCATTCTTGTTTTGGGAGCTAATGTCTTGCGTTCTTGTTTGTCTTGGCAAAATTTGGGTAAATTTTTTCTTTTGCTGCACTCACAGTTTTGTAATATTTCCGAAAACAGGTTTAAACAAGCAGAAAACCAGTCTAATTTGCCTCTAATTTCAGTGCAATATCTGGGTTAAGGGGGTTTAAGGTGAAAATAATCCTCATCCAGTCAGCCGGACGGCTTTTCTCCTGCTGACCTGCTCTTTGGCACAATAACCGCAGATCATTCTTGTGGCCAGCTCCATGGGATGGTCCTGATCTTCATCATGGCACACGTCACATGGGTACGCCCGACCACAGCACGGAAATCTAGAAGAAGAGACAGTAAATACAAGTCGGCTTTCCTAAATATGAGCCAAGGGCACTTTATAGGTCAAACAAGAGGACGTGGAGTTACACAAAGCTTTCTGCTACAAAATAAACCTCTTACAGACCCAGAAAATATTCCTGGTAGTTACCTTAGCCACCGCTGACTTTGTTTGAAATGCCTGCAGGCCCCTTTATCGGGTAGAGGTTTCCCTTGCTGAACCGCAGGGTCTCTGTAGTGTCGAGAGTATTGGGCAGCTGCACCTGTAAATTCAGTAAATAACAATAAACTGTTACATTTATATGCCATTTTTTCACACTCAATGCACTTTACAGAGAGGGCCGGAAATCTCCTTAACCTCAAGGCACCAGAGCATACCATATAATATCAATCTTAAGCTAAATAACAATGGCTTTTTACAGTATAGCATCCCTGTATGGGGCAACAGGACCGACACAGACATTTGCTAACTACAGCAGCAACCTTTGTTTTACCAGGGGGTATCCCGAACTCATCTGACCAGACTTGAACTTGAGCTTCAGTGGGAAATAATCCCTCACAGCGAGACCAACTCTAGGACATCAGTGCACAAGAAACAAGAACTGGACAGAATCAGTGAGTATATAGGACAGGGTTCAGACCTGTCTGATTTCTGGGCTCTGGCTGAATGAACTGAAAAAGTGTCGCCTCCACAAAAATGCTGAGTTTGGTATGACAATGTAGGCAGTTTTGCTCCCAGTTTTGCCCATAAGTGAGATTCTAGAAAAAAAAGTGAGAAAGAACAATTGGAAATTATATCACATGCTTTTCCTTCTGTTTTTCTTTTCCAGTACAGGTGCATCTCAATAAATTAGAATGTTTGTGAAAAAGTTTATTTATTTCAGTAATTCAACTCAAATTGTGAAACTTGTGTATTAAATAAATTCAATGCACACAGACTGAAGTAGTTGGTTCTTTTAATTGTGATGATTTTGGCTCACATTTAACAAAAACCCACCAAATCAATATCTCAGCTAATTAGAATACTTAATAAGACCAATAAAAAAACATTTAGTGAATTGTTGGCCTTCTGGAAAGTATGTTCATTTACTGTACATGTACTCAATACTTGGTAGGGGCTCTTTTTGCTTTAATTACTGTCTCAATTCAGCGTGGCATGGAGGTGTTCAGTGTGTGGCACTGATGAGGTGGTATGAAACCCAGGTTTCTTTGACAGTGGCCTTCAGCTCATCTGCATTGTTTGGTCTCTTGTTTCTCATTTTACTCCTGACAATAACCTATAGATTCTCTATGGGGTTCAGGTGTGGTGAGTTTGCTGGCCTGTCAAGCACACCAACTCCATGCTTTTGGCAGTGTGGGCAGGTGCCAAATCCTTCTGGAAAATGAAATCAGCATCTTCAAAACGCTGGTCAGCAGAAGGAAGCATAAAGTGCTCAAAAATTTCTTGGTAAACGAGTGCAGTGACTTTGGTTTTCAAAAAACACAATGGACAGACTGTGGAAACTTAACACTGCACTTCAAGCAACTTGGGCTATGAGCTTCTCCACCCTTCCTCCAGACTCTAGGACCTTGGTTTCCAAATGAAATACAAAACTTGCTTTCATCTGAAAAGAGGACTTTGGACCACTGGGCAACAGCCCAGTTCTTCTTCTCTTTAGCCCAGGTAAGACGCCTCTGACGCTGTCTGTGGTTCAGAAAATTCCTTGACACGTCTGTGTGTGGTGACTCTTGATACCTTGACCCCAGCCTCAGTCCATTCCTTGTGAAGTTCACTCAAATTCTTGAATCGATTTCGCTTGACAATCCTCATAAGGCTGTGGTTCTCTCGGTTGGTTGTGCATCTTTTTCTTTCACACTTTTTCCTTCCACTCAACTTTCTGTTAACATGCTTGGATACAGCACTCTGTGAACAGTCAGCTTCTTTGACAATGAATGTTTGTGGCCTATCCTCCTTGTGAAGGGTGTCAATGATTGTCTTCTGGACAACTCTCAGATCAGCAGTCTTCCCCATGATTCTGTAGCCTAGTGAACCAAACTGAGAGACCATTTTGAAGGCTAATTTGTTGAGATTATGAATTGGTGGTTTTTTGTTAAATGTGAGCCAAAATCATCACAATTAAAAGAAGCAAATACACAAGTTTCACAATTTGAGATAAATTAATGAAATAAATGAACTTTTCCATGACATTCTTATTTATTGAGATGCACTTGTATTTATCTGAGTGTCAAATTGTAGGGCTGTCAAAGTAATGTGTAAAATCATTATAAATATGAAATATATGATGTCAATTGTCATCTCCAGTAAATATTCATCAGACCTGAACTGTGTCCTCCTTGTTGCAGTTAAGGCAACCCACACTGAACACAGAGTCCTTCAAAACCAGATCAACAGGTGCAACTGCGTTAAGGTCCAAGTAGCCCAAAACATCACTGTAGTGGTGCAGCATACTGGGTCTGAAGGCAGCTCTGATCCCTGCTTGACACTTCTCACACTGAGCAGTACAGTCCCGATGACCCGTCAGGATCAGGTCAGAATCAACTTTACACCTACAAGGAGGGTCACATGGTTACTTTGCACTCTTGCCTAAAGGCATTTTGTGATAAATCAGTCCTCTAAAGAATTAAGAGGTCACATTTGGACCTGGTATTGACATCAAACTTGGGTGATCTATATATACTTGGGTATATATGTTTGTGTGTGTGTGTGTGTGTGTGTTTTAATAAAATAAAAAAGTTCAAGGCTTACTCAGAAAATAAGTTCAGACCACTGCCATGAAATTATACAAAATTGACCTCTATGTTCACGAAACTGTGCTACTGTTAAAGAAAACAGAAAACTAATATAATTTATATATCTTCAAATGTGAGTTTCATATTTTATGCTATATGTTTAGAAATAAATTATGGAGACATGAAAATGTACCAAGCAGTAGGTCGATGTATGTATGCATGTATACAATCACAGAACTGCCACTTGATGAAATTTGTCTCTACAGATTATAGACACAATTAAAAGAAAACAAAAACATTAAAGGCCTGTTTCCATCAATAAATGATACCTATAAAGACAGCTATAACAATAACCATATTATTGTCCATGCTAACAGGCAATAACACTGTTTATTATAAGTGCACACTGCAGTTATGTGGTCTGCTGCTTTAACTGCTCAAGCTCTTTAAAACCAGGTGGATTCTGCTTGTCACTGTTTTTACGGTTCGTCAGATGTAAAAAATGTGAGACAGGGATTCCAGCAAATTTGTTCCTTTGTGTCATTATATTGTGGTGTGGATTTCCTATTTTGATAGAATCAAATAATATTTAAAACCTCATTGTAAAAGCTATTGTCCTTGGTGTAAACGCACCTTAAAACAGCAATCTGTCTTCACTACTTGTGACAGGATCATTGAAGATGTAAATACCAGGTATAAAAAAATACCAGAATTCTAATTAACCACCTCTGATTAATAATCATAATGAAATATTTTAGTTTTAGTTTAGTAAACTCACCTGTTGCACTTCAGGGACACTGAGATCTGTTTAGCTGCCACAGTTGCTATTTGTTCTCCCAGTTTCAAACCCAGCAGTTTGATTTCAGTGCCTCTCCGTCGCTCTCTTGTTTTTATGTTCTCCACCCTCTGGCTGCCTTTTTCTCCATCACTACCAAAAGCAGTCTCATCCTCTTCCTCCTCATTCTCTGCTCCAGCTTCATCAAGCTCTTTTTCCTCCCCATCCTCTCCTGAAGCCACAGTGAGTGACACTATACGCTCAGGAGTGTCTGATTTCTTGGATGTGTTCTTAAAAACGGTGACCTTGATTTGCTCATAGGGAACAAACTGTATTCCAGCCCGCTCTAGGTCAACATCTTTCTTCAACTGAGAAGAGAGATTCGAGAGTAATTAATACTACTCCTATCCATTCACTGACCATCTGATGCATACTTTACACAAATCTGATTGGACAAGCTCTAATCTGATTGGCTGATTTATATTCTCATGGAAGTGCGAGTCTCACCTGCCTGGCTCCCTCAGTGAAGAGTTTCTCCATACTACGGTCCAGCCAGCGCAAGTATGGCCTAAAGAGCAGCTCGACTCTTCCCATCAGCTGATTAGTGGCATGTTTAGCCTTCAGCCATCCTTCTGAGGAACTCTGCACATATCTGCATTCACACAGCATAAAATAAATGCACTTACTGATTTCAGTTCACATTTGCATGTGTATAATCAGCAACAGTTCTTCTCACCTCCCCATGACTGATGGTAAGTCCTGGTCTTCAGGGATATCCACAGTGAAAACCTATGATACATTAGCTTTCATTAACAAAAACATAGCGTATGTTTTAACATCAAAATTCTGACACATTTCAAACATACAGACCTCTTGAGGGTAACGCTCAGGAAAGCTGACCATGATGTCCACTTCATTAAGATCAAATGGCTGCAAAACAGAAAAAAACAAAACATTGATGTCTATGAAACTACTGTAGCTCATGTCAAAACTTTTCATTAGATGTGCTTTGCATTAAATTGAATCTGTATATATAATTATAAGTGATCTATTTGTGATCTATATATTTATACTAGTAACATGCTTGCAACTGCTAATTATGAAAATGCACAAGAAGTTATTTTGCGTATAATATGTAAAATGGTACAAAAATCAAATTAAAAGAAAATTAATAATTGACATCATCAGTATAGCTTTATTAGTAAATGTAGTATAATGCAACATTATTGTATCCAGCATGCCAGCAAAAGTTTGGAATAATTAAGTTTATTTGATCAATTAAAATATCATTAGAATTTAAATCAACTGTTTTCTATTCCTACTACTCTCACTACTATTTACCCCCAACCCCAAGAATAATACTCGTTTTTTAACTGATCTTTGTTCTGTGTCTTCTAATGTAATCATGCTGGGTGATTTTAACATTCATATTGACAATGAAAGTAATGTAAGTACAGCTGAATTTTTATCTTGTTTGGACAGTTTGGACCCTAACCCTAACCCTTACCTGCTAACTTTACTACTCATTCTAAATGACACACTTCTCATAGAAACAATAGCGGGGCCCCTTCAAATGTAGAAAATTACAGTCCAACTTCTAATTTGCAATTTATTTCCAAAGTCTTGCAAAAAATGTGTTGCAGCTCAAGTTCACAATAATCTCTACAATAGTAAATTGTTTCAGATATTTTAATCTGGCTTTCATCCACACCATAGTACAGGAGACTGCTCTTATTAAAATTACTAATGATCTGGTATTGGCAGCTGATTCTGGATTATCAACAATACTTGTCCTTCTCAACCTGATTGTGACCTTTGATACCATCTCACATACAGTAAGATTCCCCCTTGTAAGATTAGTTTCTATAGGGATCACTAACACCCCCTGTCCTGGTTTCACTCAGTTCAAATTTTAAAAATTTAGATCAAGACCATCTACAGTTACCACTGGTGTCCCTCAGGGTTCTGTTTTGGGTCCACTGCTATTCATCATCTATTTACTCAATTTGAGAGCTAAGAGAAATGTTGAGGTTTTAGAGAAAATCTGCAAGACAGAGGCACTCCAGGAACAGCTTTAGACACCCCGGTCCATACAATAAGCGTTTACCCAGTCAGGGTCCGTGGCTTGAACCGTGAGTCTATAGTAGGTTAGCTGTCCATCTTCTCGCTCCTGCACGATGAGTTTGTCTTTCGGAAATCTCTTTGTGAGCTGAGCGATCTCGGTGGCTCTAAGCTGCTTGCAGACCTCATCTGTGAGATCAGCTAGTTTGACCTGCTCTTGACTTTTAGCTGGTCGTGGGGTCGGAGCAAAAGGCCTGAAGTTGCTCCTCTCTTTCGGGCCGTGAGGCTGGTCCTCAACAGGTGGAAATTGCTGTGGATGAAAGAAGCGACACCGGTCCTCCATTGCACAAAACCCAGACAGGAAGTAGCGGCAGGGTCGTCTGGCTCTCTCTTGCTTCACAGGTGCAGTTCTGTGGCTGGATGGAGGTGGAAGCTCCTCTGTACCAGACTGTCCATTTTCACCCGTCTGCTGCTGTGGGTCTGATGGGAGACCTTCCAAATTTCCTTCTTTCTCTTTGAGAGTTGGACCATTCTCTTCATCTTTCTGTGCACTCGCAGGTCTTTGATGAAGAAAGCGGCACCTTTTCCCATAATAGCATCGTCTGCCCTGAGAGTAGAAGCGACACAGTTGCTGCACCTGGCTGTACTTCTGTGAAGTGTCCTTACAGCTAATCTCTGTATTTTGGCTTAAATTTTCAGTGTCAGCTGACACGGATGAAGAGGCTGGTTCATCCCCAGGCCCCAATGACTGTGAAATACATAAAACAACGTAAAAATGTCTGTTATATGACAACATTCTCACATGAACAACATGCCATTTCAGTGTTTGATGTAGTGAGACAAATGTCTTCTTTTGTGTTTAAATCCTAACTGTGAATAAATTAATGAGGCCCTTGAATCTTAAAACAGTGTTCCTACAATAGTTTTTTTGTAACTGTTCAACAATAAAACACTAGTGTATTTGTGTATAGAGCCACAATAATAATCTGCTGAAAATTTAATCTTAAAACCTGATTTACATGCTTACTGTAACATTGTACCTTAAAATACCATCTGAAAGTGAACACTGAACACACTCATTTGCTACTACAGACTAAAAGTCTGTTTTTTAGACAGTTTGTTAAAGTAAACCTTCACAATAAAGATTTGATAGCTTTTAAAACTCTCTAAAGGTGCATCAGGTGCGTCACATTCAGGTTCATCCACAGAAAACTGCTGGTTTGAAAGTGACTTCTGTTTAAGCTGTGCCTCTTTTGATAAACAGACAACTGATCATTTTGCTGACCAAAAACTTTTGATAATTTAACCATAACATAACACATCCTAAAAAAAACAAGTAAGTACATAAGTGAGGGTTGCTTTCGAATCACAGCTTAATGAAGCTTGACAACACTTATGAATCTTTTGTTCTGATCAGTGTTTCGAAGCGTATATTACACTAGCCTAGACACGTGATTTAAGCAATGTAATTACATGTAATTATATAATTATATCACTACAGTTATAAAAGATCACAAATTAAACATTTAATTTTTTTAAATAAATTATTGTATACATTTTAATAAGCTATATTAATATATATTTCAATTCAAAATCCACAGATTGTCTGTCACTATTTTCCAATGACACTTAATTAGATCAGTTAACCTCAAATCTGTTTTGACTGATGAAATATCCTAAGTGATGATATTCTTCATATATATATATATATATATATATATATATATATATATATATATACACACTCTAGTCATTTGAAATGGATCAAAACCTTTCATCAAAGTTGTCCTAAAACCTAAAAACAAAATGTGTTCTCGTCTTAGGACAACTTTGATTAACTTTTCTGATCTACTTCAAATGTTGACTACTGTGTGTATATATTATAAACTGAAAAGATTTCACTTTAATGAATATACCCCGTTTTAAAAAGCAGGTGCCGCCAGCCTGTGCTGTTTCGAGATGATTGATAATGACTTCGAAACGGTGAATCATTTTGCGAAACAACTGGTTCAGTTGATTCAGAATTTCTAGAAGCCTAAGTTAATTTTTCCCGTCACTCATGTTCATTCTGATACCTACTAACACTTTTAACTTAGTTTTAAAATTATGCTTCATTAATAAAATAATCTTAAATTAACCATATCCAACTGATTCACTGAAAAGATTCGACTCCCAATTCACTGACGAATCGAACATTTCTACCACGCACTTGTGGGATCAGGAAGTCCTGCTAAACCTAAAGTTCGACTGTTTAAAATACGCTACCATATTGGTTTGGTTTACTTATGTTGGCGTTTAGGTGGATTGGAGCTGACAATGTTGTTTTGAATTAAAACTCTGATCAAAATTGCTGGTGGATGTCACCTAACAGACGTTCGCCACTAACCTGCACCACATCCGCACTTTCTGACTCCATTAGATCGGATAGCACACACCTTGTAGTCACTGTAAACTCTACAGTATTTCAGTACTTATTGCTGTCGCTCTGTCTCAGTACGTTTACGTTTATGTTAGCATAAACATGCGATATTCTTAGATTGGGAGGCACTCAAAACACAAGTTATGAGACAAGACGCTTCCTTCCTCCAGGAGGCGCTTCGCTGGCTCACAAAGTCGAATTCTTAATTTATCCGCGTTCAAATCTTAAAACGATTCTTACGTTACTGGAGACATTTCTACACCAAAAAGTGTAATCGTTTAACTCTATCCACTGATACCTGACATGCCAAAAAGAGAAATTAAAATCTGTTCAAGCTACTCGTGCTAAATTAATTTTTAAAAAGCGTTATGATGTAATCATGTTGCACTGTGATTTATCCAACCTGACCAGCTTGGAGGAAAGTAACATGCACCACGTGACACCTTGAGCGCTATACTTCGGTATCGTTCTGGAAAAGGTGTTTTTCTCTCTCGGGCTATGAGGCTGGTTCTGTGGAAGCCAAAAGCGGTCCTTCACTGCACAAAATCGATAAAGGAAATAGCGACAGGAACGCCTGGCTCTCTTTTGCTTTACAGTTTAGCAGTTTTGTGGCTGAATGTGGGCGGATGCTCCTCTTTTCCAGACTGGCTGCTGTCACTCGACGAACGCTGCTGTGTGACTTTGATGCGTGACCGTCCACATTTCTTTCTTTTTCTTTGTGAGCTGTAATATTCTCTCTCTTTCGTTGCGCCTGCAGCTCTCTGATGAAGAAAGCGGCATTTTTTTTATTTTAATAGCATCTTCACCTCCTCTGAGTGTAGAGACGGCACGATTGCTACACCAGCCATGGCCTCATAATTAAATAATTTACTTCGGAATAATATCAGTGAGATATTTTTCTATTCATTGATTTCAAAATACACAGTAAAGAATAGTATATTTCGGCCAATCATATCTGACCAATTAGAGACAACGTGTGGGCCAAAGCCACGCCCATTAAATACAGCTATTCTAATCTCCTTTCTATTTGCTGATTCTTTTTCCATCGTTTGACTTATACGTCTTCGACGCCCTTTTACGTCACGGAGTGGAAAGACAACAGCGCATGTCGGGACTGAATAAATTCATATTCAAACTGTCTTAAACACACCTTTTATTCCTAGAATTTAAATAAATATATATGTATAACATCGTAAAAGTAATGTCTACATACACCCCTCAGACACCTAAATAATTTAGAAACAGAATAAAGGTATAAATATTTAAGTGCAAAGTCATTAGATTCCAGGTAGGCTACCTGAGACATGAAGCATCAAGGACAGAGGATTTAGAAAGCTAAACTATTTTAAGTTGTATTTGTTGCTTTAAAAGAAATATAGTTGACTGATTACTGATAAAATGACACCAGTTCAGGTGTTTGAGACAATTTGGGAGACCTTCCAGTCAAAAGACTCAGTTTTGCAGCCTATGTGGGACTATGTGCGACTCAACCACACTGAAACTCTTCGGTCTCCTCTCTTTCCTGTGATTCTCACCGTAGCGTCGTATTTTGTGCTTTGTCTACCCTATTTAGTCTGCGACATCATGGGAAAGAAGTGGCCAGCTATTAACCGGTACAAGATCCAGCCCGGCAAGATGCCCACAACTGCAATGCTCCTTCACTGCAGTGGAGTTACTCTTTATAATCACGTACTTCTGGTGTTTCCTGCCGCAGTAGCGCAGTGGATGTGGAGACCTCCTGTCCCCCTTCCTGAAAGAGCACCTACATTGCTTGAACTTGCAGGAGGGGTGACTGGAAACCTTCTTCTTTTTGACTTACAGTATTTTATCTGGCACTTTTTGCATCATAAGATCCGCTGGCTGTATGTGACTTTCCATGCTATCCACCATAAATACTCCGCCCCATTTGCTCTGGCCACACAGTGCCTTGGCGGATGGGAGTTGGTGACGGTGGGTTTCTGGACCACGATCAACCCCATTCTGCTGAGGTGTCACCTGCTCACCACCTGGATGTTCATGGTGGTCCACGTCTATGTATCGGTGGAAGACCACTGCGGATATGATTTTCCTTGGTCCATGTCTCGTCTGATCCCATTTGGTGTTTATGGAGGTCCGAGCAAGCATGATGTGCACCACCAGAAACCTAATACTAACTTTGCACCCCATTTTAGTCACTGGGATAAACTGTTTGGCACTCATGCTGATTTTAGTTTTGCTAAAACTCAGTGATGAGCATGCATGTGTAAATATTATATTTGCATGTTTGGTTGCTTCAGGCAGAGCTTAAACAATGCAGAACTTCAGTTTTCACTTTTGCTTTATTTGTATAGGAACAGTATTAAAGGCATGATTTTAGTGCAACAATTTTAAATAAATACATTAAAAATTAAGATGATGCATAGAGATTATAGTAATATAATAAAGGCTAATTTGCATATCATAAACATAGTTATAATTAGTAAATTACTAAAAACGAGTAAGAATCTGTTTGTTTGTTTTTTAACCAGCATTTTAACATTATGACAGAACTCAAATCTTGCATCAGTTGTATGTAAGTTGAGAACCTTCTGCAGAGATAATTCTTCTGGTAACATTATGTCTATTTATTCATTTAGAAATAAATGTTATGTTGATTATCAACTTTAATCAGCTGTATTATATTAGCGTTTAAAAACTAGTTTTACATATGATACATTTATACAGTTTTAAAATGCACAAGAATAAAAAAATGTATATTGTGACCTTTTATGGTTTATCACTGTAAGGGATTTTAAAGTTTATTGGAGCATGTTTTACAAGAAAATATAATTTTAGTGTTTCTGCTTAAAAATGTTGTTTAATTCAATGTTTTACTTGCCCTTTCTTTGAATTATTTGTGAAATTTGCTAGCAATTTCTTGAAAACTGTTTCAAAGGAAATCCTACAGTATTCTTTTATTGTTTATTTATTTATTTATTTTAGTGATTGTGAATTTGTGGCACAATCTGAAATGTGAGACAAAATCATTGCATACATAATAAATTAAAATATACTATATTATATCCTTTTTTTCTTCAGCTATAAAACAGGTGTGGAAAGGAAAATATGTAAATGAAGATATTTCTTAATTATTTCTGGTTTCTCCTACATACCATGGTAAACTCAGAAGCAAATTTTCACAAGAGGAAGTTTTTTTTCTTTTACTTTTTTAATGGAAAGCAGATTTGCATATGCGTGTGAACTCAAAGTAGATCATAATGCAGTTGCCTCTCATTTCAAATCCTGATTTGAATCTCTGTGTTGATAATATTATCTCTGTTTTTTTAAGACTAAACTGTAATATTTACACATCTGTTGTTTATTTCATGGAATAGTTAACATTGCTTTAATCATTTGTTGGGTGTAAGCATTGTTCTGATTGATTGTGATTATGCAACTCAATGATGTAACAGCAGGTGTCAGTAAAGAGATTACTTAGTTAAATCCCATTGTGTAACTATCTTGCATGTAACCCTTTACTTTCTATATTTAATTTAATAAATTAAATTTAATTAGTCGATGTTTTTAATAGCAGGAAAAGATGTAGTTATTTGCAGTTACAAAAAAAAATTAATAATAATATTTAGATAGAATAGTTAGTATTTTATGAAGACAATGTGAGTGATGCGTGCCGGTGCAAAACTTGTAATGCTTAATGCTTTGCTAAAGCCAGTGCTACTAATAAAAGTCTATTTAGGTCACTAAATTTCTGTGTTTCCGTTATTTCCCAAATAAACGTCAAAACTGAATAATGATCAGTCACAAACCTCGCTCCTCGCTCCTCGCTTTGTGACAGCGTCATTGAGAGTTCGTCATCTGACCGCTGTGTGGCGCTGTTCCCGGATCAGAATCAAACACACAGCAGTGGTATGGCCGCAAGGAAACAGACAGCCATTTTATAATCCGCAACCAGTTTGGAATATTTGCAACTTAAACGGCTTCCCCCCCCCCCATCTTCTAATGATGGGTCAGTGTGGAATTACGTCGTCTAAAACCGTTTTGGTGTTCCTGAACCTGATATTCTGGGTAAGTTAGGTGTATTTGGGGTAGAATTTAGGAGTGCGTCAGTGTTGTCAGATGGACACAGTCAGGTGTCGAGCAGCTGCATTATTACACACACACTCCTTTAAATACCCAATACGTTTATAAAACCTGCTAAATGCGTGCATATTTTGCTATATTTGATATGTATTTTGTGTTTATATTGCATTATTTAAAAAACTGCTCGTTGCTGTGTATTGCAGTGCATGTTTACATATTTCCCGCAGTCTTAATACGTCTACATTGATTACTATAAGATTCGTGTTTATATGTCTTCTAGCCTTGAATATGCTTGCGTGTACTGGCAAGTCACCCTCATTGTTTTCCTCAGCCCCAGAGCACGTTTAGTTGTACTGTTTGACAGGTTAAACCTATTTCTCCTTAAGCAAGTCCGTTTGGAAACTCTGTAATCATTAGGAAGGAGTTTTGAAGGATAAAACTAATAGCAGTTTCCTCAAAGGATTCCGTCATCATCACAAAACAACAAAACACGCCTTTTAAAAAAAACATTTCACAATGACTTCGCAATGGGGTCGGATGTGAAACATTTGTACAGAAGATTTGGATTTTCTACAAATTATTTCCTTTTAATAGCTCTGTAATATTGCTTTAATACAGTACGTTCAAGTAGTAGTTGTAATAATAATAATTATAATTATAATGATTTGGTAAATAAGAAAAAAAAAGTATTTTCATATTATTAAGCGGATCATATGTAGTTATAATTTGATTTCATAAAATACTAGGTAAAATTAATTAAATATAATTATTTTGATGTTATAAAGATTAAAACCCTTAATTTTAAAAACTAATGTTAAAGTCAATATAGTCAATTCTTAGTTAAGGTATTTAGGTGAATTTTCATTTTTATAACAAGGATATATTATATATATATATATATATATATATATATATATAAAATATTCAAAACAATTAAAAATTCACTTTGAGGCTCTACAAAAAGGAAAAAAGGTCTGTTTGAGTAGGATTAAAATGAGTAGGATTTAAATCAGTAATATTGGCCAGAGTGGCCACTACACTGTGTGTGTGTGTGTGTGTGTGTGTGTGTGTGTGTGTGTGTGTGTGTGTGTGTGTGTGTGTGTGTGTGTGTGTGTGTGAGGTTCGCACATTGGGAACTGAACAACTGAACTGGGGCATTGGTGGCAAAGTTTCACAGTGAAGACCTAAACTGAGCTGTTAGAGCTGTAGAAACACTACTCCACCTATCAGCTGGATTTTCTGGTATGCGTTTGTTTGATTAATCTCTTTTATCTGGGACTGGATGAAGTTTAAAGTCTCCACCTGACAGATACAGGTAGTATGACACTATATCCGGTTCTTTTTTTAGTGATCAGGCTGCTTTATTAAATCTGTGTTCATCACGTCAGAGCCTGAGAGCTGTGCTGAACTGATTCATGGGGGTTTTATGGTGCAGTTGTACGTGTGGAAGACTAAAACCTTGTAAAACTAGTTTTTCCCAAAATGCATGGTGGTCCATGGAGGACCCAGAACACTTTTAATTCCTGTCCTCTTTCCTTATAAGATGACAATTATCTTTAATTTGTTGATCTTTAATTTTGGCTGATGGTCAGCATATCCTTAGTCATTCTTAGATTTGAAAGTCAAAGTGACATGAAGTTGTGTTTGGTTCCAATACCTTTATCCTAAATTACTCATTTCTGTGAAGATGACTGCATTACTTCAATCCAGTAACATATCTGCTCTCATGTAACTAACCCTCTGTTATCTCCTTATAGGCCGCGGCTGGCATTCTCTGCTATGTTGGAGCCTATGTGTTCATCACGTATGATGACTATGACCATTTCTTTGAGGATGTGTACACCCTGATCCCAGCCGTTGTCATTATCGCAGTCGGAGCGCTATTGTTCATCATTGGACTCATTGGATGCTGCGCCACTATTCGAGAGAGCCGCTGCGGTCTTGCCACGGTTCGTGAACTGTTCAATTTCCAGCACTTGCTATTAGTGTTTTCCTTTAATTAATACTTTTATCCAGCAAGGAAGCATTCAATTAATTATAAGTGACTGTAAATACATTTTAAACGTTGCAAAAGAATTCAAATGGAAAAAAAATGTATGATGGTTTCCACAGGAATGTTTTCAACATTGATGATAAACAAGATGAAATGGCTAGTTTATCATTCTTTATATATCTTGCCCTGCTAAAACCACATTTCCTTGCATCTGTTGTTTGCAGTTTGTCATCATTCTTATGCTGGTGTTCGTAACTGAGGTGGTTGTGGTGGTTCTTGGCTACATTTACAGAGCAAAGGTGAGTCCAGCATTGAAAGGAAGTCAATATTTATAGAAATAGGAGTGCCTCCATCGCTTTTGTTTTTATATGAAAGCGCTTCTCACTTCGTAAACTCTTTCAGTTGTGTGCAAAGATGACCAATGCCTCGTATTGTACTGTGTATTACAGTATAACATTGCTGTATAGACTACAAAAATGTGTTTCCTGATGTCAGGGTCAGATGGAGGACAAAATTAATAAGAATACCCCTCAAAATTCAAAATATCAACTAAAAGTGCCCTTTAATGAGTTTTGCTATTTTGTAGTTAAACAATATTAGACAAGCAGGAGTGCTGTGTTTTTTTAAATATCAGCACGATTGCAATTGTGATATTGATTTTATATTTCAACACACAAGAAGTTAATGTTAAAGGGTTAGTTCACCCAATTTGCAAAATTATGTCATAAATAACTTATAATGTCGTTCCAAACCTGTAAGACCTCAGTTTATTTTTGGAACACAGTTTAAGATATTTTAGATTTAGTCCGAGAGCTTTCAGTCCCTCCATTGAAGCTGTGTGTACGGTATACTGTCTATGTCCAGAAAGGTAAGAAAAACATCTTCAAAGTAGTCCATGTGACATCAGAGGGTCAGTTAGAATATTTTGAAGCATCGAAAATACATTTTGGTCCAAAAATAGCAGAAACTACGACTTTATTCAGCATTGTCTTCTCTTCCGTGTCTGTTGTGAGCGAGTTCAAAACAAAGCAGTTTGTCATATCCGGTTCGCAAACGAATCATTCGATGTAACCAGTTCTTTTTGAAACAGTTCACCAAATTGAACTGAATCGTTTTAAATGGTTCGCGTCTCCAATACGCATTAATCCGCAAATGACTTAAGCTGTTTTTTTTTTTTAATGTGGCTGACACTTCCTCTGAGTTCAAACAAACCAATATCCCGGAGTAATACATTTACTCAAACAGTACACTGACTGAACTGCTGTGAAGAGAGAACTGAAGATGAACACCAAGCCGAGCCAGATAACAACTCGTTCACGAGTTAAGAACCGGTTGCATCGGTTTTCGGATCACCAGTAGTTCTTTCTGACAGTTCGATTCAATAAACGGTTGACCCTCTGATGTCACATGGACTACTTTGATGATGTTTTTCTTACCTTTCTGGACATGGACAGTATATAGTACACACAGTTTCAATGGAGGGACTGAAAGCTCTCGGACTAAATCTAAAATATCTTAAACTGTGCCCCGAAGATGAACGGTGGTCTTATGGGTTTGGAACGACATGAGGGTGAGTTATCAATAACATAATTTTCATTTGTGGGTGAACTATCGCTTTAAGTGAATTACATTTTAGACATTATTTACATTAATCTTGTTTCTTGAATGAATCGGCTGTTTGAATGAATTGTTTGAATGAATGACTCGCTCATTAACACATGCCAACACCTACTGTTAGTTGTAGTTAAATTTTGTAAGTATAATTTCATATATTTTTTTTTAGCATTTTACACTTATATATTCGAAATGTTATTTAGAAAACAATATTATTAAAGCATTTTGTAGTATTTTATTATTGCACTTTCTATTATTGCATTATTGCAATTTCTTGTTTAAATATTAGAATCTGACCAGAGATAAGGTTTTAAAGAAATTGCCCTCATAAAGAAAAAAACTATTCCCTTTGATATCAATTTACAAGGGGAAATATTGACCCTTAATGGAATGCTAATTTGTGTCACTGGTGGATGTGTTTGTAGGTGGAAGACGAGGTCAATCATTCCATCCAGAAAGTGTATGATGAATACAACGGCACCAACACGGATGCTCCCAGCCGCGCAATTGACTATGTGCAGAGACAGGTAAGACTGATGAGACGTACAGAATGATATTGAATTGCTATATTGTTATATCCCAACCCTAAAAATAAAAACACCATAATGTCTTTGTAGCTCCATTGCTGTGGGATCGCCAACTACTCAGACTGGAAGAACACGCGCTGGTTTAAGGAGTCAAGAAACAACAGTGTGCCACTGAGCTGCTGCAAACCCAACGTGAACAACTGCACCGGCTCGCTCTCCCGTCCCGGAGACCTCTACCCTGAAGTGAGAGACGTTTGAGAAATGTGTGCTTGTAGCCGATGAAACAAAGGAAGCCTGCTTGTGATGTTAATGTATCTGTTGAATCATTTTAGGGATGTGAAGTCCTGGTTGTGAAGAAACTGAAAGAGATTATGATGTACGTCATCTGGGCCGCTCTGACGTTTGCTGCAATTCAGGTACGCTGTTCAGATTATTTTTTCTTTTTTAATTCATGTGGTGCAGTTTCAGTGTTGTTAGTCATGAAAATGCATAAATCACAGTTTCCCAAACGGGGTTGTGAGTTGATGGAAAGATGAAAAAATTATTGCTTGTGCTAATGTGTGATAATTGTGATATAGCTTAGTGCTATTATGCCAAAAAGGTTGTGATTTAGTGAAATAACTCTATAGGCCGCTGCACTATGTTTAAACAAGTGTTCACGTGAGCAGCTCATGATCCAGTGTATTCAGTGTCTTAGTGCTTCTCGGTTTACAGTAAATTCAGCCGACTTCATCTTGGCATGCTGTGCACTATTTAACGTGCATTTGTGAATGTGTGCCACATTTAATTTATGTACACACTTGCATAAGTTAAATAAATTTTACAATATTTTTGTGGTCGGATCATTTCATTACTATTCCATCTAGATAAAAGCTTGAGGGTTTGAATGTTTAAAGGTTAACAGTTTAAGATATAAACCAACATCAGAGGACCATGAATATATGAATGTGGTGTTCAATTATTGAAATATTAACTTCTCAGGGGGTACTTTAAGTAAATATTTTACGTTGGCTGGGGTTCGACTGACAAGAAAGTTTGGGAACCCCTGGTTTAGGCTATGAATCAACAGTGCAGAGCTTGTCCAGCAGCTTCAGCGTGTTCCTCCTTTGTTCCCGTCAGACAGAGCTCTGGGACTGCAGCACTCGGGCAGCATCAGTATGTGCTTTTGTTCCCCTGTAGCTGCTGAATCACAGACTTTGACATTCATACGGTTCCAAATACCCTCTGGGGCATAAAGGCAAATAAGACAAGCCCAGCACATGCCCGTGACTTACACATGGTAACTGACTCAGTCTGCCTCAATTAACAAGCAAGAACCGGGGCAGTGGGTTAGGTTATTCTTGGCAAACTTGCATAAATTACCCCAGATGGGTTTCCTTTTCAAGGTTTTTTTTTTTGTTTTTTGTTTTTATTTTTCATTGTCTGAATTTATGGATTAAATTTTTCTGTGCCAGTGTGAAGAAGTTCACCTGACTCTTTTGTAGACTGTTGTCATAAATGCAATTTGAAATAACGGCTATTGTATATTATGGTAACGTGCATTTCCTGCCACAGTCCACTTTTAATTATCTGGTGAAGATATTGAAATGGAGATATTTTCCTTTTTTACTTGTATACTTTTATGCTCACCAATGCTGCATTTATTTGATTAAATATACAATAAAACAGTGATATTGTTAAATATCATTATTTAATCATATATGATATAGATGTTTTCAATTTTATAATGTTTTAAAATTTAATTTGTTCCTGTGATGGCAATTCAGAATTTTCAGGAAGCTTTACTCCAGTCTTCAATATCACATGATCCGTCAGAAATTATTCCAATATGCTGATTTCATGCTCAAAAAAAAAACAAAACATTCCTTAATATCATCAATGTTGAAAGCAGTTGTGATGCTTAATACTTTTGTGGGAACCATTACAGTTTATTATTTATTTTTCAGGATTCTTTGATTAATAAAAAGTTTTTAAATATGATTTTTTTTATATAACTGTCTATAATGTAAATTTTGATCAATTCAGTGCTTTCTTATAATGTCCAATTTGAATATCAGCAGTTTATCATTTTCAACCTGAATTGTAGGATTTATTCTTACCATGTACCAGTGCAGATGTTACTCTCATATCTGTGAGTTATAAATGAAGTCAAACTTTACTTTTTCTCCAGATGCTGGGAATGCTGTGTGCTTGTGTGGTGCTGTGTCGCAGAAGCCGAGACCCGGCCTACGAGCTTCTCATGACCGGAGGGACGTATGCATGAAAAACCCTAGCAGACAGACTCTCTCTTTCATGCACGCACACACACACACACACAGACACACACTGGGCTCAGGGTTCTGTCGGTGTGAGGTGGCACACTGGATATGCCCTAATTTATCTCACTTTCTACACACCTTACACAGGGTTTGCTCACACATTGCACTGGTGATGGGTGAAACAAAGCGCATACTCTTTATTTATACAGTGCACGTCACTGAAAATGACTACGTTTTAATTTAAACCTTTGTTTTTTTCTCAAAGGCATTGGGCCAGACTGCAAAATCGCAGACAGCCAGTTTTTAATCCCATTGACAAGACTTTAACACAATAAAAGTTAACATTTTCTCTTCCTTGTTTCTATTATATGGAGTGGAAGATTATATGGAATAATATGTGGAATGTATGCTTTCCTCATTTGTTAGTTTGCACTATGTGTACGGTTTAGTTACACATTACAAATACCAAGATGGTAAATGGTTGGGAGGGGAAAATTCTTTAATGCGAGAGGATCGACTCGTGGTACCGCTGTCTCAGATGTCACCCATCACCAGTGTGAGAGACCGGTCTGGATTGACCACACAAGAGGCATTGTGGGTACAATCGTACAGCTAAATGTTCACAATGGGGTTCACACGTAAAGTGTAAAGAAGTTTGGGGGATGCTCTAGATGCACTACCTACCATTTACTGAACTCTTTATCTTCTTTTCCTCCTTTTTCCATTGCTTAGAGTGTAAACATTACTAGTCTAGTAATATATAGAGTTTAAAGTTAGTTTGGAAAAGATATAGGTATGTCAAACTGGGTCAACAGTGTATTATTTTAGGGAGGAAAAATGGCGAAATAAGCTTGTAATATTCGATCTTAAAATAAATGTTTCATAAGTTGACACCGTCCTGTCGTTTCATTCCTTTGATGTGAATAAGTTATTGGCTTGTATGCCATGGATACAAAATGTTAAATTACATTGTGTAAAAAAACGAATATTTTTTAATGCAGTTTAAAGTAAGTTAATATTTTGATGTTTTATTTCTAATTTATTAATTTGTGTTGATATAGATAAACCATTTAGCAGTCATTAGTCCACTCAAAGACACTTATTATTTATCAATGTTGCAAACTGTTGTGCTGCTTTATTTTTGTGGAAACCAAGATATATTTTTCAATTTTTTTTTTATTTTAGTCTTTACTGTCACTTTCGATCAGATGAGTACATCCGTGTAAAATAAAAGTATTAATTAAAAAAATAAAAATAAATATCACCTTAAATTATGGTAGATTTTATACACTAAAATGCCCGTTCATCCCGGCACTCCCGATAATTGTTGTTAAGAGCTAAAGGAAGAAGTGCTTCTGAACAAAAGTCATCTTTTTTGCATTTCAGAAACCAGTCATTTGTACTCTGTAATGTAACATCTTGGAGCACAACTATATCATTCATGACTGAATGAGCAATTCCATAGTGCTCAAGGCACTCAAAGGATTTCAAACATGCCTTGTCTGGGGTCTTTCTTCAGTCAGGCGGCCTAAACACTTGAAAGCATAGAGCAGGGTCAAAGTTCAGGCCTTTCCCAGGAAGGGGGATGTGTTCCATCTGCTTGTTGTGTTGGTCACCATCACACATTATCTAGACTGGGGAGTTTGATCCCTGTGTTCTTGGATCCATTAATAACAGCACAACATCTGCAAGCTCTAATGCCAGCTTGTTAATAGTAGAAAGTTGAAATGCAATTAATGAGCCTGTCATGTGGGTTTCCTCTCTATGGTTATAGTTACTATAACTGAGCAGGCCCTGACAGTGCTGAAACAGGATCTGTGCAAGAGAGCAATGTGAAACCTTTTAACCAGATACCAGATAAAGAATTAGCAGGGTGTTTGTTTACTGACTGGTTCACATGCTGAAAGAAATGCTTGTATAGAAAGTACTATGATTACTATACTACCAACTTTTGCAATTGTAGTTTGCACATTAAAGGGATAGCTCACAAAATTTTGGCATAATTTACTCACCCTTATGTCGTTCCAAACCTATTCTTATGCTGAACATGGAAGATATTTTGAAGAATGCTGGTAATCAAATAGTTGATGGTCCTCATCGACTTCCGTAGTATATGTTTCCTTACAATGGAAGTCAATGGGGAACAACAACTGTTTGGTTCTTCAGAATTCTTCAAAATATCTTCTTTTGTGTTCGGCATAAGAAAGAAACGTACATGTTTGGAATGACATGAGGGTCAATGTAAAAAAAGGCAACAATTTCATTTTTGGGTGAGCTGATCTTTTAAATCACAATTCTGAATTTAAAAACTGCAAACTGTGAATCAGGAAATGCAAAAAAACAAACATTTTAAAATGTTTTAGAATAGAAAAATTTAAATACTCTATTTTATATTGTAATAATATGTCACAATATTACTGTTTTTTTTACTGTAGCATTTATCAAATAAATGCAACTTTATTGTTGAGCAAAAAAGACTTAAATTGACAGCGATTTCTAAACATTTATGATAAATCAAACATGGTAAGTTGAATACAGTGACTGAGAAGTGTTTGGAAAAGTTTGTGGATTGTTCCCTTGGCCTCTTGGAAACTTGATACATGAGGACAAGACAAAGCCGATCATTCTGTTTAAACTTTAAAATGTTGGTCTAAGGTTAGTTTCTCTCAACCAACCGCCTGAGTCAAAAACTATTCCAGCCACAGTGTTCAAACCATTACCCAACTTCCATTCAGTCAATGATCATTACACAGCTTTTATTTTACAGTCCAAGTGATAAATGCAAAATGCTCAACCTAGAGCTCTATTATAGATGATATAATATTTAAGATTATAGATGACCTCACTTTTGTTTCATTGATTAACTTTCCAAAAAGCTGAAATTTGTAATTCTGTTTAAATATCTATGTGAACACCAAAATCTGTGCATCGTCATGAACTCAATCATGGCAAGTCCGTAGTGGCTACTCATTGTGTTATACATTCTTATGTTCTTCATTCACAATAAATAATTTTTATAATAAATATAAATCTCTATCTTGACAATAATGATAGTCACGTATTATTATCAGTTTTTAAGATACGCATTAACCTGTTTTTATGTTCCATACAGATTTTCAGTATGGATGTGCTACTGCTTAAATGCATTTAGCAAACAGAAATCCTCCTCTGAGACACTTTTATAGGGAGTGCCCTTGATAACTCTGCTATTAGAGGGCGTTTAAGGACATGGAGAGCCTTTCCAGTGTGTGCTTGATTCATATCTTGGCCAAGTAGGAGCCTGGTACAAGCCCAGTCTGGCCGTTCCTCTCCACCGTCCACCAGCCGTCTCCTCCCTGTTCCACCACGAGCAGCACTTCCCCCACAGAGATGGAGAGCTCATCAGTGCCCTGCACACACAACAGTCTCTCTATCAAACCAAAAAATGATTTTCTGTACTTAGTTAAGAGCCACGGTAAAAAACTAATTGGCATTGAAATGTTAATAATGATTTACACGTCAGTGGCAAATTTTCTCAAAGATATAGAGTTCTAAAGGGATGACTAAATTTGGCCTATAAAATATTCTGTATGTGCATCTTTATAGTTATCTATAGTCTCTTTAATACTCTCCTGTAAAGTCATAATCATTTCCATGCTTTTTTTTCTTTCTTTCATTTAATCAGACTACTGTACCTGAGCGACATAGTCATACAGAGCCTGGTATGTGCTGCTTTGAGAGCCAACACTCTCTGAGGTTGCTCGAGGAAATCCAGGAATGGAGGCATACACTCCATCTGAGATGTCAGCTGAAAAAAAAAAAATCAATGACATAATACACATACTGTATACTATATATATATATATATACAGTACAGACCAAAAGTTTGGAAACATTACTATTTTTTATGTTTTTGAAAGAAGTTTCTTCTGCTCATCAAGCCTGCATTTATTTTATCAAAAATACAGAAAAAACAGTAATATTGTGAAATATTATTACAACTTAAAATAATAGTTTTTTATTTGAATATACTTAAAAAATTAATTTATTCCTGTGATGCAAAGCTGAATTTTCAGCATCATTACTCCAGCCTTCAGTGTCACATGTAACATCCAGTCTATCACATGATCATTTAGAAATCATTCTAATATTCTGATTTATTCTGAGTGTTGGAAACAGTTCTGCTGTCTAATATATTTGATGAATAAAAGGTTAAAAAGAACTGCATTTATTAAAAAAAAAAAATTCTAGTAATATATATTCTAATAATATATTTTCTTTACTAATCACTTTTTATCAGTTTAACACATCCTTGCTGAATAAAAGTATTGATTTTATTTAAAAAGAAGAAAAAGAAATTACTGACCCCAAATTACTGACCAGTAGTGTATATTGTTATTACAAAATATTTATATTTTAAAAACATAGTTTCTTTTTTTTTTCTTCTTTTTTTTTAACTTTTTATTCATCAAAGTATCCTAAAAAAGTATAACATGTTCTCAAAAAATATTAAGCGACAGAACTGTTTCCAACTTTGATAATGAATCATCATATTAAAATGATTTCTAAAGGATCATGTGATAATGATCCAAAAAATTCAGCTTTGCATCACAGAAATAAACGATAATATAAAGTATAATAAATTTAAAAACATTTATTTTAAATTGTATGCAGGCTTGATGAGCAGAAGAAACTTCTTTCAAAAACATTAAAAATAGTAAAGTTTCCAAACTTTTGGTCTGTACTGTATATATATATATATATATTAAAACTCAACTTCAAAAAGTGAAAATAAAACAGAGAAAAGTTGCCCAGGCAATTAACTGAAATAAAATAAGTTTATGTACTAAAATGTAAATAAAAATAAAGCTAAAGCTGATTAGAAATATTTGGTAACATTAATAATATTTAAAGTAATATTTTCATTGTTTACTAATTCATTATTTAAAAACAAAAGTTGTATCTGTTAATACTGGAGCTGAGCTGACATTAACTACTAATAAACAGTATTTTTATTAAGATGAATAAATATGGGGACACAAACATTATCTAAAGGGAGCTTATTGTAAAGAGTTGTAATGTAAACACTACTAAAGCAAAAATTACAGAAAACAAAAATAAAAGCTAATATTATTAATAAATACTATAATAGTATATAAATAATGCTAAAATAACACTAGTATTCAAATAATTTTTTTAAGTGGTAACATTAGGGAAACAATTTGGAAAATAAAAAGTAAAAAAAATCCTAAAGCTAATTCATAATACTAATAAATACTATAATAATATATAAATAATGCTATAATAACACTAGTACTCAAATACATTTTTAAGTGGTTACACTAAGGAAAATATTTAGAAAATAAAAAGTAACAAAAAAAATGGGCTGAGGTGCCCTCTGGGGGTGGCAAAAATATAAGCAAGAAAGAAAGATGCTGCCGAAAGTGGTGATTATGTTATTGTGATAAGTACCTGATGGGGGTGCTGATGCCTGAACAAACTCATTATTAGTCTTAGAGCCAACAGCACAACTGCCTTGCAAGAGATTTGAAAACCTTTCAAAAAGAAAAAATGATTTGCATAGAACGGGAGGACAAACTAGCACATTAAAACACAGAAGTCATTTTAGACATTTAATATGAAGTCACAAATTCACAAGTTCCATATCACAGCTCAGCCTGCATGTCTATATTTGTGTGATATATCTGCTAACACCTTTAAGACTAATGAACCAGTATTTCTGATAGATAGCATGTTAAAACCAGGCTTACATTTTCCATTGTTTTCTGTCTTGTCAGCATGGCAAATATACATGAACATACAGACCCAGCAGTGGAAAACACACCTCTTCATCACACCTCCTCCAAAGCGTACAATGCCATTGCTGTCCATTGTTGATTCTCTATGGTAATAGTTTTCAAACACAATGGGGGCTACAGACACAGACGGAAAATGTAATTAAGCAAAGACACAACAGCACTTTTCTTAAACTATATCATGATCACATGATATGGTTACCGCACCAGCCCACGTCATGATAATGATTTGTGATTATTGGCAAGGTTTAATATTAAAACCCAATGGAAACAATAGGCCTATAGAAATGCACAGACCTGCATGAGTGGTACCAGTGCTTTTCGTCTGGATGAAACTGTTGATGTCTTCCGTGATGTCACACATTTCTAGCACTTTCCTCACCTCCTCATAACACTGCATAAAAACGATCAGTAATTTGACAATATGGCCAGAGATTTTTTTCAATAAGAGACCACATGTGAAAATGCTTCTACTTTGCATTTTTTATCATTTAATACCAAAATGTAATTGCATTAAAGAAAACAAAACCTGATAGTTTTCCACAGAACATCAAAATTCTAAGCGAAGCTAACAGGAGCAATGACACAAGTTTGCTTACATTCATATAATTAATATAAATAATAAAACATCCCACTTATTCTATGTCATTTTGTTACTTAATAGTCATAACACAATTCATTTGTACAACAACTTTGTTTTTTAAATGCTGTTTAAATATGCAAATTATATAGTATTACAATGTACACTAATTTGCATAAATGTCCAGAACAAGTAGAAAATTCTGTTTGAAAAAAAACTTTGTAAAAATCTTCACAACACAGATCAGTGTAATTTAAGAATCACTGATGCTATCATAGTTAAATATTATATTTTAGAACACTATTATAGTTTATTTGCATATTGAGTTTTTATTTGATATATTCTGTTTACATTTTTAGTTGAAGTTTTATTTATTTTGGTTGATTGTTATATATACACATACAATATGTCTATATAGTTTTCAGAATTGTTTATTTTAGGTTCACTTTTAGTTATTTTAGTCCATTAATTTAATAATTAATTAATTAAATAAATTTAATTTAGTTAAGATAACCCTGATTTTAGTATATAAAAATAAAAAAATTGGAAAGTTTAGTGTATAGTATGTAAGTGCTACCTATTTCTGGCATTAAAGTGTCATGCCTTTATCAAAATCAAAATCTTAAAACTGACTACTGCATGAAAAACATTGGTTCTACTTTTAAACATGTCTGTATTCCCACTGTATGTAATCTTAATGTTATCCGCTGTAACTAATGTAATCTATAAAAAGCTTAATCAGGTAATACTGACCTCATCATCTTTGACACATTGCATGGAAAAGTGGTTACAATGAACCCAAACAGCATTTCTCAATATGTTAATACGATCATCTTCCTGCTGCTGGAAAACCTGGAGATATACACAGAATTCAGCTCGACATCATGCTATAAAAACATCTACGTGCTCATAATGTGAAGGGCCATGAATTAGTTTAATGCGTATGCAGTAAGCATACGCAGAAGGTAATCAGTAGGATGACACAGGCTGAGCTAACTCACCATACAAGCTATTAAATACGTTACAGTACAGTGGTGATTAAGCCTAGCCTTTGTCAAGCTGTTAGTGACATATAGGATGATCAGAATTGACGTTATGGATGTACTTGTTAAGTGAGCCAAAAACGGTCTCTTGCAGTTGAGTAGTGTTTGTGGTACATATGGGTAAAATGGAGAGAAAAAGGGAAGTTCATTTTTAGTGTGTTCTATGTGGTTCACAGCTTCAGTAAAGAGATAGAGCTATTTCTGAAGGCCAGCAAACAGATATGCGAGTGTGTTTTTATACCTCACACGTGCACTCGTGCGTGGTCTCCCATTCCTGACGAATCTTATCCAGCTGCTCTACGTTTGACATGTACTGTTTCTCTGTGAATCAGGAACAAGCATCAGCCTTGTAGCATTTGTAGCATTTAATATCTTGTTTGGAATTATTTGAATTGTGCATGTTAAACATCACTTGCATCACAGTTTTTTTTTTTTGTTTTTTTTTGGATCGGATGTACTGATCGCTAATTTTTGCATTGCAACCAGAGGCTGCTATGTGTGAAAACTAAGCATATTACCTGCATCTGTTGCTGCGTCCCTGCACTGTTTTGCTTTGTTTTGTGTCTGTTGGCATAGAGCACAAAATAGATTTCATCTTAGCATTATCATTTTATCTTTTACACAGAGATTGGTCTCTTAAAAAAATCTGTTGACTTTAGCCATCTTTGTTACATTTACATGTAGTCATTTAGCAGACGCTTTTATCCAAAGCGACATACAAATGATAATAGTAGCAATAAAAACAACAAAAGAGCAATGATATACAAGTGGTATAACAAGTCTCAGTTAGCTTAACGCAGTACACGTAGCAAGGGCTTTTAAATCATATAATAAATAAAACTAAACTAAAATAAAGAAAATAAAAAAATAGAATAAGAAAAGAATAGAGCAAGCTAGTGTTAGAGGCTTTTTTTTAGCTTTTTGATAATTGTATAATAAATAAAAAGGAAGATAGAATACAAAAAGATTAGACAAGTCTTAAAGGGGCATGTTTTTTTAAAGAATAGAATTAGAATAGAGTGCTGAAACAAAGATGGAATAGATATTTTAGCCGATTCTTGGAGATGGCTAAAGACTCGGTTGTTTCATTATATGCCAAAGGTGACAGTTCAAATACAGAAATAAATACTTTTAAGTAAAATAAATAAATATACTGTATATATATATTAGTGTTGGGCACAGATCTTTTTATATCGCAATTAATCGCATAGTTATGCAGAAAACTAATAATGCATTCAAAAGTTGTGTATTGTGCACTTTTTTTCATTTAAAAGTACTGCTATATGAACAAAAGTGTAATAACATTTGGCTTGCAAACACTTTAAACAAGTAAGGTGCTTTTTTACAGCATAGGAAAAAAAAGTTAAAAGTTATGCTCAGTCAGAGTCCAGAGCCTCAATCATAACATTATAACAGGCATCTTCCGATTAAAGACCTGCACGATCGCGGGACCCATCGCAGCAGAGAGTGGTGCGGGACAACAATTGATGGGCGGGTAGAGACTCGTGTGTGCGGGATGCGGGACAATAATTAGGGCATGCTCACTAAAGTCTGGTTCGTTTGACTAGTGTGATCAATGGCTCGGTTGGAAGAGGTTCAGTTATATATAGATCAGTGAGTTTGAGAGCTAACCGCGCCGGAGTAGTACAATAGATGTGTAAAGCAGTATATTGCGAGGAACGTGTGTTACCACGTCCCATACGACTGCAACCACAAAGTTAACAAGATAATACCAGTGTTGAGCAAGTGCTTCTCTGCTGTCTTCATGTGCTTTCAGAAACTTCCTATTTCCATTTATAAAATCATGATTACAAGCTTGATGCAGTCTTTTCTGTTAAAAATAACAGTGAACAGTGGTTTGTGAATGTTGATGCTCAGCCTAAATAAGTATCCCCTCCCATGATTTGTCTTTATCTGTATTCAGAGCCAGTGAGCAACAGACTTTCATAATAATAAAAAATTAATTACAAACATTTGTTAACTCAATAAAATAATTATCGGCTTTGTGTTAATGCGATAATAATGTGTTAACTTGCCCAGTCCTAATATATACGTAGATCACTCTCTACAAACCAGTGGTAAAAATTCATCCATGACATTTAATATCATTTAATATCTTTTTTGTGTTTTTTTATGGATTTCTTCAACATTAAAATCAAAATGAGTTGACACAGAATGACCCACGCTTAGTTAAAAAAGAAATGGCATCAAACAATATCACTAGCATTTTTACAAAAATTTATTTCAAATGTAAAACAATTCTTAAATTAAGTAAAATCATAGTACTCTTCACAAATTTGGGGTCAGTATGATTTTTTTTTTATGTTTTTGAAAGATGTCTCTTATGTTCACCAAGGCTGCATTTATTTGATCAAAAATATAGTAAAGAATGTAATATTGTAAAATATAATTTCTGTTTCAAGTAACTGTTTTCCTTTTTTATTTTTACAGTTTAGATTAATGACTGCTGAAAATTTGGCAAAGCTAAATTTTCAGCAGTCATTAATCTTCAGTGTCAAATGATCCTTCAGAAATCATTTGTATTTGCTAATTCGCTGATCAACATTTCTTATTATAAAGTTTAAAAAGTTATTATTTTTGTGGAAAATGATTATTAGAAGAGCAAAACAGCATTTGTTTTATTTGATATATATATATATATATATATAATTTTTTTTTTTTTTAATTTTGTTACATTATATCTTTATGGTCACATTTGATCAATTTAATGCATCCTTGCTGGATAAAAGTATTCATTTCTGCCAATAACTAAATAAATAAACTTACTGACCCAAACTGAATGCTAGTGTATGTTGTAATATTTGACAACCACACAAATTCTGCCCATAATACGCCATAATTTACCTTTTCAGATTGTTTGGGGGTGACCGTGGATGTACTGTTGAGCTTCTCAGCAACCAGTTCAGCTTCATCAGCCTCTTTACATCTCTGTTCATACGTCCTTTTAGACTGGGAGAAGCAGGAAGATACCGGGTTATTAAAAACACTGCTCACCTAGACTTTAATGATGGCCAAATGAATCACAAATGACTAAATATGTTTAATCTAATTTAAATTAATAAGCAAAAAGCTTCCCCTTTTCTTTAAACTTGATTCTAACCTCAGTCTAAACTTTCTTATCTCATGAAAAAGCCATATCTAACAGAAAATAGTAGGATTAATCTTTCGTAATCTACCTGAAACCTGTTACTTCTTGACCCAACTGGTTTTACTCACGCAAACATGCACATATTCAATCATTCCGCTCCAAATCAATGCATTAATAAATCAATCAATACATTCATGTAAATGTAAATATACATCCATCCACTACAAAGCAACAGAAGAACAAGACACAACAAGCTGATGGAAAATGAAACTTTACTACGGTATATGTATTCTATCTAGATGGTCTCCTTCTGCACTGCACTACAACTATTAAAAATTTTTTTTTTATTATGTTATCAGATATGACATCGATTTTATATTACTGGGAACGAGAAGACTGTAGCATTCAGTTGACTTTGACTTTTTAAGACAGAATTAAACATACAAATGTATATCTACATACATTTTGATGGGGTTTACTTTTTTCATCTTTGCTACTGTTTTTCATCTTCTGACAACTGAATAAATCAGCTTTCCATTGATGTATGGTTTGTTAGGAACGGGCAATATTTAGCCAAGATATAACTATTTGAAAATCTGGAATTTGAGAGCGCAAAAAAATAAGAAAATCGCCTTTAAACTTGTCCAAATAAATTCTTAGCTATGCATATTGCTAATCAAAAATTATGTTTTGATATTTTAACTGTACGAAATTTACTAAATATCTTCATAGAACATTATCTTTACTTAATATCCTAATGATTTTTGGCATAAAAGAAAAATCGATCATTTTGACCCATAGAATGTATTGTTGGCTATTGCTACTCATGAATGGTTTTGTGGTCCAGGGTCACATATAAAACATTAACTTCACTAGTTTTTATTACATTTAAAATCTACTTTCTTAAAAAACCTTAATTATATTTCACTAGAGGGACTGTCTCATTGACCTAGTGTGCTTACAAACAATGGTGGTAGATCATGAAGCATACCTTCTGAGGTTTGAACTAACTTCCTGTCATTTAGTAATCATTAAACTCATCTTACCTCAAGTCACAAATACCTTATCAGATTCCGTTTTACTCTTATGTTCATCAAAAACAGAATGCTATACGATAATGTGTACCTTTGCTTTCTGAATTTGTGTCAATGTACCAAGAAAAACAGAAACACGTGTTTTCTTGACAACACAGCTGTCGTCCGTTGTCAGGAAATTGTGAATATATGAGGAAGACACACACACACACACAAAAACGAATATTGAGAAAACAAACGATGTGTCAGTGGGAGCCAACAAAAGTGTGCGGACGAGAAAGAAATATACTTCTAGAGAGAAGTGAGACTTCCTGAGATGACAGTTACAACATTTTAAAGCCCCATCCCCCGCTCTGTCCTGCACACTAGCTGCACAGAGGTTAGCATATGCACTGATGATTTAAATCACTCTCGTTTCACCCTTCCTCTTCCTGATATTCTGCTTTCTGTCTCTATTAGGCAAATACATGATGAACTGAGTAGCCTACAAAACTGAAGTGACTTCAAGTTTTCAAGTGAATTAGACTTGCCTCCATGGTTTTCTTATATAATGACACTTTAGTCTTCTGAATCTTTTCCATGACCCCTTCAAACTGTAAAAAGTAAACATTTGATGGGTAAGAGCATGATAGGTAACACCTTTTTAAATAAAGCAATGGTAGTGTCAATTGGGGTGGTACAAAAGCTAAAAGGTACTCATTTGTAAACTGCAGTGTTGCCAAATCTGTGGTTTTCCCGTGGAATTTGGCTAATGTTACTTTAGCACTGTTCCCGTGAGTTGTTTTTCATGTCAGCATGTTTGAAGCAGCTCCAAAAATATGATATTTATCCCTTGGAATGCGAATTTTAGTAGAGGGACCCTGCCAAAAAAACGTGTATTTTACCCCTGCAATGTGATTTTTAACAGGGGAGCCCCTCAAAATGCAATTGGGCTAGTTTTGAGTAGCGGTTTCTTGTGAAACCTGGCTACCCAAAGGGGTAAAAAAGCTACAAAGATGCGCCTTTTAGGTTTTGTGCCACCCCAGCTTTTTTCTGATAGTGTATAACGGTGTCAACACCCGACGCGTGTATACAAGGTGTTAAGAAGCATCTTTGTTTGAACACAAGTACACTACTCAGTTTTTGTTCGCTCAAACTTAAACATAGAATAAACTGTGGGCAAGTGGTTTGCGTTTCTGCAAATGTAGATTAATTAAAGCATCCCGTGACATTTAACCTTTTTCCGCTGCTCCTTTTGTCGTTCTCTAAACTGCTCCATTCGTTTGACCTCTTCTCGTAACATCCCAGAGAGCTGAATGTGCAAATTTCCTATGTTCTCCATTTCTAAGTGAGAAAACAGCATATTCATCAGTGATCTTGAAGGTTCGGGTTTAGTTAGCAGATGTACAGATACTGTTTATTCCTTACTTTCTTTAATATATTTCTTATTCCATGTATCACTTGGCAAATATATATAGGGTGAATTGCCCTAATGTGGGACATTTTTTGCATTTCAGATTTCTGTCACATTGCGATTTGTAACCAAAACATTAAATCCACAACTAATGAAATAAAAAAAAAAAAACAGGATGTGTCCCCAGCTTTGGTAACCCAGAGTTTCACTGGCATTCATGTATTTATGGGGGAGCTACAAACACAAAACCTTAATTGTCCCACATTAGGCAGTGTCCCACTTTAGGGCAATTCACCCTATTTGAAGTGTTACTTACGGGCTTTTAGTTGGTCAAACGATGCCTTCAAAGTGCTACAATACCAAAGCAATAAAAAAAAAATATAAAATTGATAGACTCATTTTCATAAATCTTTATTTGTATGCAGAAGCCAATGCATACTTAAATAAATACATGCAATATTTTCTTACCCAATTTCACTTTGCCCTCCTGTTTTGCGTGCGATAATAATCAATTCCTTGCCGTACCGTTCCTCTGCCATCGCTCTATGAATAGAAAACGGCATTGTTATCTAATCCAACACAGCTCAATACTTTTTTACCAATGCTAAACAGTGCGGCTTGTAGATATAAAAATAAAGATGCAATTTTCAGTTGTAACCTCATTCTTAAAAGCTCCTCCATATCTTTGCAAGCTCGTCGCCCATCACATAGCTTCTGGATAAGAGTCTCATATCCGGTGTTACTGGTGAATTCTGGGCCCTGGAACCATGAGGATTAGATTATATTTCACCAGTAACAGGATTGTGCATTTCAGTTTTAATCCTGAATCCATGGGAAGTATCTTTCTACCTGCAGCACTGTATTCATCAAAATTAGGCCTAATTTAAAAAAGTTGGTATCTATGCAAAAATAATATGTGGTGCCAGACTGTCTGAGGTGGTTAAACGGTTTCATCATTTACCGTGCTTACAGACATGGAATGTTACACAATATTAATAATATTAACATGGAACGCGTGTTTGTTTATCTTAACAATCTTACATTTGCAACACAAAGGAAACAATAGTACTATTTTTACATAACTATAGAATACATTTTACATGAACCCTCAGAACTTAAGAGCACTAGCATGGTTTGACAGGCAAATCAACCCAGATGCTGCTTTGTAGATAGATGCTATAACAATACAAGATCAAAGCTACAAAGAACGTAGAGCGGGCACACAGTCAACCGCTCAACAGGAAACCAATAGATCATCTCCATGACACAATGTGAGGATGTCTAAATATAAACACTCAAGCCTCAATGTAGTGAAGATTTTTATCTGTAAAAAAATGCCATCGCAAAAATCCTATTCCTAAAAATCTTACATCGAAATCTCAAAATCGAGTTTGAAATCCCCTCAATGTCTTATTTAAAGAAACAGTAATTCCTGATACAAATGTACGAGAATGGCAGTGCACACACAATACTGAGATCTGATAAGAGCTCCAAGGGTATTGCGATGCTGGTGAGTTATTGGAAGTTAAAGACACATTAATAATCTATGGTGTCACACCATATGCAGTTTTGTTTAACCTCAGGCATGCCAGCCCTAACAGACAACAACGCTCAATCTAATCTGTCAAAATAGCTCATGTACTTACCCAAAAAGAATCTTTGAATTGTAAAGGTGTCATTTCAAAGGCTGTTTTTAGGAGTGTTGCAAGCACACAGAAGAAAACAAAATCGGAATTAAGAAAAATGAAAGAAAGAACTGACAATACCATACGCAGGAAACCACTGTTCACAGTACACCCCAAAGCTCAGGTTTGACTGAGACGAGGAAGCTCTCTCCTATGTGTCACTGACCACAGAGAGCGTGGCCGACAGATAATGAGCATGCATTCAGCAGCCATTTGAATACTAGATAGGATGTGGAACATCTCAAACAGTGGGCTTTTGAAAAATATTATGAGTCAGTCTTTAGATGTCGGAAGACATTTTGAGCAAACAAAGCCTTCGAAATCTAAGCAGAGTTGAGTTTATATGTTTCTTCATACCTGCAGAAATAGCGAGGTAGTATTGGTAGAATGGTAGTAGTTAAATCAAGACACAGACCTATTTATTTGAATATCTTTTGACTCCAAGTCAGCACAGCAACTCTGTGTGATAGCTATGGATGAAATCCACTTCTATGTGTTTCTTACTAATTTTGGGATGCTGCTGATTTCAAAAATAGTACTTGTTATGTTCTAACATGTCCCACTTTCTCTTAAAATGTGCTTTTCATAGCATTTCTGCTTTTGACAACAGGTTTTCCTGTGGCTCAGTGGTAGGGCATTGCGTTAGCAGCGCTTAAGGTCATAGGTTCATTTCCCAGAGAACAAACATACTGACAAAAAAAAAAAAAAAAAAAAAAAATATATATATATATATATATATATATTTAGCCTGAATGCACCGTAAGTTGCTTTGGATAACAGCGTCTGCTAAATGCATAAAAATAAATGACAACCATTTGTAAGGTGAAGAAGTCTTGTATTATCCTTTAATCATAAGATAAACTCACATGAATACATGATTCCTTTCGTCCACTAAGCCAAGTTATAACTATTTGTTCAATTCTCAGATGATTTTTAACTTGTATGAATTATTATGGAAACATTATTTTATGCCTAATCCTGATGTCAAGGTTAAAATTGTGAAAGAAGAAAATGCAAACATGACCCTGACGTTATCTGCTACTGTGTTTTACTACATCCAAAAAAAAAGCTTATTTATAAACTTGCATAAACATGTATATATTTAGCAGATTGTTAGTTAAATGATTCATATTGAATAGTCTTTTGTCATAACAAGCAAACCTCTTGTTGACGTGTATTAAAACTAATGTTATTCTGTGAAAATGGTGGAAAGTTTTTATTGGTATTTTTGAACTTGGCATCATAATGAGTTCATCACATCATTTTTGCAAATCAAGATGCAGGGCTGTGTAACTAGTGTATCAGTTACATGTTATCTAATAAAAATGAACTTGTAAAAACTCAAGTAGTCTTTCTTTGTGGCACCATAAGAGCTATTTATAAAAGGTTCTAACTATTACAGTTCATCACGGGGCACTTGAAGCTGTCTGCCGTAATCAGTCACTTCACTGTTCATGAAAGTGTCTTGGTTTTTTAAAATCTCCGCTTCCGAGAGTCTTCCATCACCATCTTGGTCCATTTCCTTGATCAGATGAATGGCCTGTTCAACATTCAAAGAAAAAAAAAATATTTAGAACATCTTGTTAATGACGTAAACAATACATTAGCGGACAAATGGCACATTGACTGACTTCTTCTCGTGCCGAGCCATAGCTGTTGGGAGCGACCCAGCGGAGCTGTTCATCCCTGTTAAGTTTTCCATCCTTATCCTGGTCATAGAGATCTTTAAAGCGCACCGTTTCCTCCACCTCCCACTGCGAGGGCTCTTCCTGCTCTTAAACACAGACAAACAAACTTACATGTTTCGGATAATTATTTTCCACACTCCTGGAAAAAATCGAGATGAATCTGTATAGCAAAAGAACCTAATGGTAAAGTATGTGATTGATGTAAGAATGCACAATGCACAAAAAAAGGACACACAAAATATCCGTAAAAAATAAAAATTCTATAAAAATGCTGATAATTTAATAGAACTGCCAAATGTAATGTTTAGCAAATCTCAAAATGAAGATGCATTTTCATACTGTATATTGAAATGTTATTATGCCTAAATTCAACTATATTTAAGCTTCTGATTTTATTTTTCAGACAATATAGTGCAGAAGTGCAATTTCATCCATTTATTGGTTATTTGACTTTTTTATAATCACTAGTAGTGAAATGACAATATATACTGTTATTTATCCCAACATAGTCATACCATGTGCTCTGAGATCTCCAATGAATTCACTCAAGCTGATGAATCCGTCTTTATCCACGTCATATTCAGAAAGCACATCATCAATAGCAAAATCCTGGGGTAAATGTAACCACAAAACACACAGTTAACATGAATGTTTCATGTCTAATTTACTGCATCTTCACTTTACACTTACAGCCATGTGGTCCACTTCAGACGGATGAGTAAATGCAAGGAACTCCGTTAAGTTCAAGGCACCCGAGCCATCCATATCAGCAAAGTCAAAACGTCTTTTTTCCTTTGCATGTAGCTGTGAGTGAAACAAAAAAGAAAATCCCATCACACAAGATCTTTCTTTGCTGTTCCACAATCTGAAATGTTAATAAATGATGCAACATACAAATCTGAGAGACTCCTCCTCTGGGTCTTCAAGAACAGCATCTACATCAACTTCCACAGTATGACCATGCAAGACCAGATTGTATTCGTCCCAAGATACCAGACCATCACTATTGGAGTCAAACTCAGGGAAGCGTTCCTCAGCATCATCCAACGCATATGTCCTGTACACCCTCTGTATCCATAATGTGATTTCCTCTAGAGAAGCAAGAAAAAACTTTCTTGAGCAGCAAATCAATATATCAGAATGATTTCTGAAGGATCATGTGACACTGAAGGCTGGAGTAATGGCTGAAGAAAATGCAGTTTTGCAATGACAGGAATATATTAGAGTTTCAAATCTTGAAATTCAAGACATAGGAGTCACTCAAACCAGAACTGACCTGGAGTCAGGTATTTATCAGGGTTGGTGTCAATCTTCTTCACGATCTCCACCAGTCGCTTTCGCTGCTCAGATGGGCTGAGTTTCTGTATTTCATCTTTGTCCTGAAAACCAGTGAGAGTTAGCTGGTAGAATGATACTGGATTAGTAACTGGATTATTAAGAACCATACCTCCGAGCCAAGGAACATATTTGCATTATGTTCATGGTTATGTTTGCCTAAATGATCCTCTTGGACAATTTGTTTTCCAATTGCAACTGATGCACAACAAGCCATCAACAGCAGAGTTGTGTATCTAATCTCTAAACCTGATAAACACATAAATACACGCAAATTAGACCCCATCGTTGATCTTGAGTGCCCTCTTGTGAAGGGATGGGCTACACATTTCCATGTCAAAGCATCTTGATAGTAAAGAAAGAAAATGGGTTCAAATTATTGCAGTCTGTATCCAGAAAATTTATTTAAATAAAACTATGACTAACATACAGTATCTCATTTTGTGGTAACATGATTTTGTGAGACGCATTTTAGTTTGCCTATCACTAACCGCGAACTATTTTTACTTTAAAAACCAACCACAAAACGCACAGACAGGCAAAATAATGTCAAAACTAACACTCTTTTGTCTTTTTTTAAGGCAACCATAAGAAGAACACCATACGTGTTTAAGAAGCAAACACTTACATTTAAAAGGCTGATAGCTCGAGGTTTCAGCTGAACTTGTTGCCATGGTGCGCTCCAGTCATCTGTTCTCTCACTCAGCGTTTTCCTGTGTGTACAACTGCTTTCTTACTGCCACCTGCAGGCTTGGAGGAAATGCGGAGGCTCGTGTCTTCCTCAAGAAACTAATTCAATATTTGAAAAGATTTTTAAATACCAAATGCAATATATATATTATATATATTGCATTTGGTATTTAAAACTCTTTGGTATTTAAAAAAAAATATATATATTAGGTCAAGCAAAAATTAGGAGGTACAGTTTGAGCGATTCTGATTCATCTGGAAGTGGAGAGAAATAAGGAAGCAGGATTATTTTGAAAAAGGGTTGAAGTTGATATGCAAATAAATCACATAGCATAGGCCTATAAAATATTAGCTCCATTATCAATGAAGGTGCAAATGCATAAAATGGCAAGACTGAAATTATTCATAATTTACTGATTCCATCGAATTCCTCTTTTTCATCTTTGAAAATGTCCTTTCTAAAATAGCCTGTCGCTTACAGACTAAAGTCTAGTTTTGGCATTCACATAGTCGTTAATCAGGTGGCTACACAGCATTTGACCATTTTAGATTTGCTCAAATTATTTCAGGTTTAAGAAGTGTTTCAACATTGCATCAACTGATAAACACATTCGTTTTTATTTGAATCAGCAATCAGTAAGTTATTTAACCATGTATTATTAATTAGGTATTATTGAGAGGATTTTGTCTTTCAAACTCATTAATTATTTAGATTTTGGCAAATGCAGACATTGCCTAACTTTTTGTCATCTGAACCTCGTTCACCTAATGCATATTTACCTTAAAGGGGTGGTCAGCCGGCTATTTTCGAAAGTTTGTTTGTGTTTATGGGGGGCACTGTAACGTACATGCTTCCTTAAAAAAACGATTTTGCATTATTTTTCATATCGCTGTTTCTGTTCTCCTAAAAAAAGTGAATTTATAATCAAGGACCCCTTAAAATATTTTAATAATTATCATATTTGCGTGTTCTCTCTCTCTCTCTCTCTGTGTGTGTGTGTGTGTGTGTGTGTGTGTGTATATATATATATATATATATATATATATATATATATATATATATATATATATATATATATATATATATATATATATATATATATATATATATATATATATATATATATATATATATAATTTACCTCCATGCCATAAGAATATTAGTCAATGTCAGAGAACACGCAAATTTTATAATAATTATTAAAATATTATAAGGGGTCATTGATTATAAATTCACTTTTTTGATTATAATCAATATAATTATATATAATTGTTTTAATTTAATTTTAAAATTATTCATTTTAATTTGACATGATTTATGATTTAATTAATTGTTATCTTTTCATTAAACTCACAAACCCCCCGCAGTTCCTTTATGAACGCCTATTTGGGAAAACTTGATGTAATGTAAATTTTAATAGGCTACACTTCATGTTGTTTATTCCAATGAATGGATTATATTTTCTTACTCTCTGTATTTCTATATCATATGATGATAGTCCTATTTAAATCAATGTGATAAACATGTTAGGATAAAAGTAGCCTAATTTAAAAGTAATCAAAAAGTAGTCTGATTACATTAGGCTCCCTAAAATGTGTGATGTAATGGATTACGTCATGTATAATGTAATGGATTGTCATGCAATTTGGAATCAGTTAACGGACTATAATTTGTAAGTAATCTACCAGCTCTGATAATTTAACAGTAGGTGGCATTGACGCGGGTTTTGGTTTGTTTTGGTGGTTAGAATCCGAGAACCAAAAGAAGAGTTTTCTGACCTCCAGATGTCGCTGTTCCTCTGTAATCTTTACACTCCGATCTCTAGCAGGAACTGACGTTTGTGTCTACGACTACATGAGCAAATTTTCCAGCTGGAGGAAAATGTCCAGCGTCAAAGATCGGAGAGTCTGAAGGTGGGAATCTTCATTTATTCACACCAACTCTTACAATTGATTTCAGTTTACCCGTCAGCTTTAGTCGTCTGTCTACCGGAAGCATAGTAGGTTGTCTGAGTACAGTTATTTGCGCTGTTTGTTTTTCTTCTGCTTGTGTTTTCACTTTTGTTGTTGGCGCGTGAAGTGCGCCGAAATGCCGAAACATTTGCAGAAACATTGCGTAAAAGTTTCGGAACCGACTTTTTACGAGGGATCTTGTGTTGCTGTGTTAAGGAGTAGGTTTGTGAGATGTTTTGTAGTGTCGTGGCTGAATATTTACCGTGCTGACAGCACTATTTGATGAGAAATATCAATTTGTATTTATTGGCAGTCTAGACTGGTGTTATGGTATTGTGGCTTGTTTGATTATCTATTTTGTTGCATACTTTGTATCCTTTATAAACTTTGGTTCAATTTTTGAAATGTCTTTCAAACAGGTAAGTCGGGGTTGCAATTCTATTTTGAACAATATTTCATATAATACACTCAGTAAATTCCTGCTGAGTTCAGAACAGGTTAATGTAGGTCAGTGATGAAGCTCAAGTCTCTGCTGCACCTTCACTAACGGATAAAGCCTATAACACTTCATTTTTCCAATTGGATTTGAAATGAATTCTGTCATTCTCTCATCTTTTTTTTTTAAGTTAAATTGCTGATTTTTTTATGCAAGGAAATATAATGCATCCCTCTTCATTATTTACTTGGACTGCGATTCCAAACATTTTTTGGAATTTCCAACCATCTGAAATAGCACAGTTTTGATTGTATGTATAATAATTATAGTCTTTGAATGTTTCTAATAGGAATAAAAGCTTTTTATGCCACTCGGAGTTAATGGTATTGTGGTAACTGACTGGAGAAGCAGGTTTTTTGTTTTTTTGCCTTTTGCCAAGGATAACTGAAACAGGATTGTGTAATTTTGTAGATTCTGCACAGATGGTTTCTTTAAAAGTTCAACTGAAATGGTGGCATGTGATCGTGTTGTTCCTGAAGTGTTGCGTCATTGAATTTATATGCATGAATCATGTACCTTGGGTATGCTAGCTGGATTTGCATAAGTAACTTATTTATTGTCTGTCCTGCAGTTGTTTTCGGTCACGTAAACACATTATGTTGTGTTTACTGTAAACGGAATATGTGTAAAGAAAGCTTTCACACATTAAAAATGCCATATTGTTTTGTCTGTCATCCATTTACCCTTCTGGACATTCTCACCATCTTGGGAACTATTTGTCTCTTCCCTTGACATGTTTTGCAAGTGCTTGGGAAAGCATTTCAAACTGAACTCTGCGTATTTCAGACTCATGCTTAGTGTTCAGTCTATTTCTGATGTGTAAAAGTGAACCAATGTTCATAAACGGACACGCTGTCATTTAAAGGCCAGATGCTTTATCTAGTTATTCATTTCTGTCTTGAACGTGTGACTTCTGTACTTTGAACAGCTTGCAATGAAGCTTGATAAATAATTTTATTGTAAAGTACAAAAACATTTTTGCTGGCTTCTGTTATGATTTGAGGCCACCTTTGAATTGCTTTCCATTCGTGGGTTTTTCGATTGCATAAAAAAGTGATGTTTGTCATTGCTGAAACAGTCAGGCATCCACCCTGTGGGGTGAGAACCATTCCTAGGAGGTTTGAGCTGCGAAGAATTTATCACTTCGAGAGCACAAATATACAACCTGCTTTCATAATTCTGACATGAAAAAAATAAAAAGATATACAGTCACTAGATGTTGCGCTCCATATGTTTTAAGTATTTGCCCTTTTATCATTTTACATAGTATATTTTGAACTAGAAAACAGATCTTCAAGAATAATTTTTATAACAAGTGGAAAAACTCTTCTGTGAACAATGGTCAGAAGAGACTGACCCCTCTGGATTGTATGCTAGATTCCTCACTGTACACAATGGCCTTGATGGAGTGTTGATAGCCAGACTTGGCAGCATTGATGCCTTTTGTAAAACTAAATCAAATTGGATGACCATTTCCCAGCATATCTTGGTGTGTGGCGTGTTGTTCTTGGATTATTAATGGTAGAGGTTGGCGGTATCACCAACATATTTTATCACTATAATTTTATATTATGGTAATTATATAGATATGGCTTTAATTATTATCTTTGGAAATTCAACAAAAAATATTTATATAGCTATTAAATAACAGTGTGACAGTTGTTTTTAATAGATTCCTTATTTTATATCACTCATGCAATTACTTTCTGTTTTTTTTTTTTTTTTAAGATTGGCAACAGTGCAAAAACAGCTGTTAATTGACGTAGCGTCTGCGTCATGCAAATAAATCTGATTAGGAAATTAATATTATTAAATGGATAGTTCAAACTATAAATTCTGATTGTATAAGTAGCTTTTGAAGTTGTAAAATAGCCTATGAATTTAAACCTGCAAATGTACATCAGCTAAATTCTTCATTATTTACACCAATCCTTGATTATGAGCCGTGCACAAAGCCATTGTAAAATAGTCCGTAAACACACACACCACTGACCTCATTACAACAGCAATTACATCATCAGCATTTAGCAGAACAACCATTCTGCTAAAGGTTGCTGAAGAACTATAATGTTTGGCAGGAGAATTTTTTTTAATTATTACATTTTTTGTAATAAACGCCAGTTAGGCCTAAATCTTTTTACTAATGCATCAAGTTGCTTGTCAGCTGTAATCAACTAAACTCTGCATTGCATTGTGTAAAACACCCCTAAATGACACACATTCCTCTCTGTCTTCACTTGATAAAGACACATCTCTGTGTTTTTTCATTACTCTTTGTTTTGTCCTCACTTAAGTAATGTAAATTAGTCCTGCCCTTTTTTTGTAGGTTTAGCACCTAATCACTGAAGCTGTGAATGAGGAGCTTGAAGCCTATTTTGAGTTTGCAACTAATTGGTTCCGTTTCAATTGCAAGCTGACATGTCTTGGGCCTGTAAGGCACAGGAAAATGTCTGGTATGTGCTTGTAACCGACTGCCATTCACCCATTAAATCTAGATTTTGACACGCCCTTACTGGCCACTCACATGAACTGTGTTTTCCTGCTGATGTTTTGAGCATTTCGTAATCTAAAGACTTCCCATGTCTGAAATATTTATGATGCTTTTGTCAGAATTCCAAAACTTGTGATTGTTGGATCGTAACTTAATAAGAATAACTAAATAAGATTCTCCATGATCCTGTCATATTTGATGGCCTTGTGCATCTTGTTTTAGGCTTGAATTGCTGCTGAGTTAATTTTCTATTGCAAGGTGTAGGGTTGCATTCACCCGTCTTTTCATGTTTTGCATTGGCTTTCATACTGAACATAAGAACAAAATGTATTCATTTATTTGATTCATGTCAAAATGTCACACTAATGTGGGTGCATAATGGACTGGATCCATTACTATGAGTGAAAGAAGCTGTAAACACATAATTTTGAACAGGTAATTTGATGCTTAAAAAAAAAAAAGCCCCAGAGTGATATATATTGGCAGTGAGCATGCAATACATCTTTTGAAATCATTGAGTTCCTGATACTAAAATGTAATATTCTCTCAATTTCCTCCTGTAGGCACCTGTTGTAAAGTTCCTGTCAAACCCAGTGGTCTCCCCATGTACATAGCAAGGCAAAGCTGACACCATGGCCCACATATCCAGTGGCAATGGGTTTCGGATTGACAGGCCAGCCTCTCCGGGGGTGGTCCGACCCAAAGGGTTTGTGGGAAAGGAGGAGGCTATACGTATGGAGTTAGAGGCCTTGGATAAAATCAAGCGTGAGAAAAGGCACACACTACCAGCCACAGTGCCTTCCGTTAATCCCCTTCCCAATCTATCAGCGCAAACATCCACTAGCCGGCAAGAGAAAGACCTCATTGTGTTCTCTGAATCGGAAACACAGAGGAAAGAACAAAAAGACAAATTTGAAGATATCGATTTAGAGAAGCTGACCAAGGAGGAGCTGGAAAAGCTGCTTCTGGATGACAGTTTTGGCGTCAACAAAATAACAAGACCTTCCTCTTTGCTAGGTTGCAATCTCAGTGCATCTTATCCTGGAGTACATGCGTTCAGCCCTTCTTCTTTCCACTGGACGCCCACCCCAACACACGCACAGACTCCCATCTTCCCCTCTGCTCCCTTCCCGAAGCCTCCATGCTCTTTCCAAAATGGTTTAAATCCAGCTTTGTCTAGCTTTATTAGTCTGCCGTCCCATCCAACCTCCTTCCTCTCCTTTACACCAATCCATCCACCTGCTGCTCTGGTCTATCCACAGCCTGCCATCACCCCAGAGATGGCCAAACTGTTTGACAAGATTGCCAGCACTTCGGAATACTTGAAAAACGGCAGGACCTCCAGCATGGAAACCGAATTGCGAAGTGTCAAGTCTCTGGAGCCCACGCCACAACCCTTAGAAACCCCCAACATTAGCCGTTTTGAGTGGCTGGACCTAGACCCGCTCAACAAGCGTAAGGAGGTGGAGGTAGAGGAGACACCCACTGTATCAAGTGGACCTTTAGTACAGAAGTCTGTGACTGCTAAAGACCCATGGGATGCAGTTCTTCTGGATGAACCTGAAGTTGTGGATAAGGGCAGTCCCTCGGCACAGGTGGAGAGCAAGCTGACTTTAGTCACCCAAGCCAGAAGAGCATCAACAGGGGCGGCTGTAACAAGAAGCCAGTCCCTAAACATACCTGCAACCTCAACGGATCATAGCCCAGGCAAACAGGTAAGAGGAACATCCTTTCTGCTAAACCAAGACATGTTGGCATCACTGTTTGTTTTGAAGTGATCACCACATCCTCTTGTAGGAGGAAGTAGAAATGATCTCAGCCAGGTATCATCAAATTCAAGCCCATTGCGTTTAATGCCCACATAGTCATGAACTTAGTGTATATTAGGGCTGCACGATGTGTCGTTTAAGCATCTATATCGCGATTTACGAATCCACGATAGTCACATCGCAGGATGTGCGATGTTGGCTGTCGTAGTTGATCCGTTATTCATAAACTGTACGGGCCAGCTGCTCCCCGGCCCTTGATGAATGTAATTCGCGGATTAATTGCACAGCTTAACCATCATAGCGTGAAAGTTTTGACAGGGCAGAGAGAGAGACAGAGGGAGAGAGAGAGAGAGAGAGAGACAGAGAGAGAGAGAGAGACAGAGAGACAGAAGGAGGGAGAGAGAGAGACAGAAGGAGAGAGAGAGAGAGACAGAAGGAGAGAGAGAGAGAGAGAGACAGGAAGAAAGAGAGAGAGAGGGAGAGAGAGAGAGAGAGAGAGAGAGAGCGAGAGAGCGTGAGCGAGCCCCGGCTGCACGCTCACTGTCTTCAAACAACACGAGCGCTGTCTTGCTCTTTCTCCCTCGCGCATGTTAATCAATTGACACGATGGTGTCCATGTTTAAATCATTTAAAATGATAATGTAAGTGTGCTCACCCCATTTTTCATATCGCAATATATATCGCAGAAAAATAAAATATCGCAATGTCATTTTTTCCCAATATCGTGCAGCCCTAGTGTATATCATGTTTCTCAATGTAGTCAACAATACATATTTTTGAAATTGACTATGTATTCCATTTATTTTTCCCCAAATTCCATGGAGCAGCATCGACAACCTATGCAAAACGTGCGCAAAATACGATCATGGTTTTGCGCAGCTTGTCAGTGAACAATGGCTCTGTGTAGTAAATACTGCGCAGGTGATGGAGATTTACCGCTGATTACAGAACCGGTTTTACTGACAAGATGCGCATTAAATATCGCATGCGATTTATCGTGCAGCCATTCTGTTTTAATTTTTCTGGATTATATATTTTTTTTCTTTACATTTTTCTAGACTCTGTTTTAATGGTGAAATAAAACTGTTTTATTCTAATGACTACTTAGTTGAAATCATTAAACTTAGAATTAAACGGCAATTTATTAAAGGTTTGACAAAAATAAAATGTTTAAGGCCCTATGAAATGTAGGGATGCACCAAAATGAAAATAAATTAACTTAAGAACTTAATTAAATTAAGAACAAAATTAAACACAGCTGAATACTGAATACAAGTTTTTTGTGTGCATTTTTATCCCTATTTTGCCAATTTTTTCACCATTGCATAAATTAAATAGCCAAAATGTGTTTTAAAAATATTTACTTAACTGAACATTTTTAAACATTATGCAGATATTATGCCAATATAGCCGTTAAACTAACGTAAGACACTACACAAGATGCGAACAGTCAAATATGTCTGTGTAATGCATGTTTATATTGATTTTGGTTCCATTAAAATCATTAAACATCTATTTAAAAAAAATAGTGGTAAAGGAAAAATGCACAATACTCAACTAAAATTAATTTTTACACTTTATTAAATGAACTGTTATTTATAAGCTTTTTTTTCCTTTTGGTGCATGAAATTTTGTGTTTTACTTATGTGCTTTTGTGCTGGTAGTGCTAGCACTTTGTCTGGTTTAAGGAATGTCATGGATAAATAATGATGACAATGAAACCGCCAGTAGGTGGCAGCAAGTCATGTTTTAATAAATGATTTATTGAATCATTCAAATCAAACATTCGTTCAAAACGGCTGATTCAGTTAGAAACGAAACATCTGAATGGACTGTTGAATTCCGAGCTCACTCGATTCGTCCAAAATCTGATTCATTCAAGGAACGAAACATGGTGCTGCTATGCACTGTTGTATAAAATTAAAGCACATTTGTGATCACACAGAGATATTAGAAGATATTCAGAAAAGTACATTACTTGAATTATTTAAATTAAAATCATACCTTTTCTGTTGTCTTTTTTTAAAGAACTTCAAAAGTTGCATTTTAACCATTGTGTACGAAAGATGACGAAAACTTGTTTCCGCTTGTCAGCAGCTTGTTAAAGTACCGAGTTCTGATTGGCCAATCGCCGCTATTTAGTTTGTGAATTATCTTAAGTAATTTAGAGAATTTTAACATTTAATTTGCTTGGTAAGTTTTACATAATACACATATTATTCTAAAGGGGATGGTAAAGGGGGATGGTGGTTTTTCCAAGGGGATGCTTTTTGTAATTTTTTTCAGCCAGGTGGATGCCATCCCCCCGCAATTCGAGCCCTGAGTATAATTGTTTTTTTTATGAATCTTTGCAAATCACCTTTCCTAATATGTGCTAGTTAGCAAGTTTCGCAGCTGAAGTTTACAGTCTCTCTTCACCCCACGGAAGAGAGGGGCGGGGTGAGCAGCGCTCATTAGCATTTAAAGCAACATGAATAAAAACAGCTTGCTGAAAACAGAGCTGATTTTGAAGGGGGTAAAAAAGTTTTTTTTTTTACACTACCATTGAGAAATTTTAACCAAAGTATGTTATAGACCCTTTATTAAGACCCTAAAGAATCACCAGCTTGTGGAAAATGGGCATCTGATGACCCCTTTAATAAAAATGCTAAAAATATCAAAATTTTAAAAGATCTAAACCCACTAATGTAAGTCCCTGCACCCGACAACATACATAGCACTTTTTTTTTCATGCTAGCACTTTAACAAGAAAGCAGCAGTGCTCTGTGATATGACAGGAAGTAGAAGTTAAAAATGTGTGCGTATGGTTTTCTAATTATTATACCATGCCAGTGTGGTAAATTTCTTTGCAAAGTTTTCTGCTTTGCATTTGCATCTTAAATTTTTTCTTTGTTGTTCCTTTGTTTGTTGTTTGGTTGGTTTCTTATCATATTCTAGCCAAGTTCTGCTGGTGCTTAGTCGCTTTCATTTTACCACCGTTTCTATCTAAGCCTATTGTTTTAGAAAAGTTGTAACTGATTGCAAAAAATAAAGAACTGCTTCCTGAGAGGAATGTGAAACTTCAATTCCTTATGAGGAGGGTGTGTAAATGAGTTGTTGTTTTTTCCCCCCAGAAATCCCACTTCCTGTTTCATTATGTTTGTTTCTGACTAGGACAATTGGCTGTTGCCACACATTTCCCACAGTACTTGAAGAGTTTGTGACCGTAACTTCTACAACAGGGACAGCTTTTATCTAAGAATAAAATAGAGGGGTCAGAGGGTTTCAATTGTTAGGACTATCATTCTATTTCTGAGTCACACTCACACATCAGGTCTAGTTCCTACTCAAGGTAACACTGTCCTGTCTAGTATTCTGTCTTTGTGTGTGTGTGTCTATAGCGAGGACTGCTGCTGGTCTCATTAGCCCAGACAAGCCCCAGCTAGCTGTTTTTGCCCCATGGTTTCTTCCCTGACATGCCTGCAGCGGGGCCATGCAGCTCCCCGTTGCCATGGAAGCTCTCTTTCGGAGTGTGTGAAAGAGCAGCGAAACTAATCTGAGCTTTGGTTTTGGTGTACAGTTACTCTGCTTCACCACACACAACACCAGAATCAGATACTCTTATCACAAGCCCTGGATATTTCAGCCCTTATCAGCACACACATCCCAAAAGACCTGTTTGTTGTCGGTCTTGGTGGAAGTGTAGGCTTGTGGTTTGGGTTACATCAAAAGTGGTTTCTCTGTTGAGTATGGTTGAAATTATTAAGGATTAGTTTATGATTAGTGGAGGAATTTTTTTTTTTGATCTCCTGATGTAAATATATAAAGTATTGGTGTCAAAGGTGGAGTTTTATTTTAATATATATGCAATTAAAAAAATAAAAGCTTTGTAAAAAATGTTTTTATATAAATGAATAAAATAAACTGCAAAAATAATAAAATATGTAGTTTATTAATATAATATAGACGTATAGTATGTAAACTACAGTTTAATAGGTTGGAGTCAGTACATTTTTTTCAAATGTTTTAAATATAGTCTCTTACACTTAGCAGGGCTGCATTATTTGATAGAAAATACAATAAAAACAGTAATATTGTAGAATATATTTAGAACTTAAAATAATCTATTTTAATATATTTAAAAATCTAATTTATTCCTGTGATGGCGAAGCTGAATTTTCAGCAGCCATTACTCCAGTCTTAAGAGTCACATGATCCTTTAGAAATCATTCTAATATGCTGATTTGGTCTTCAAGAAACATTTCTTATCAATGTAAAAAAAATGGCTGTGCTGCTTAAATTCTTGCGAAAAGAAAAATCTTACCCCCCCTAGTCTTTTGAACAGTTGTGTAATTAATAAATACTCGTCTGTCAGAGTGCATTGTAAGGCCTAATGCACAGATCCAATATTTTTGACGTCTGACACGCTATAGCCTCTTTCACACAGTAATACCAGTAAATTGCCGTAAAATTACCGGAACGACTTTACCGGTAAATTAAAAAATGCGCTGTTCACACAGTCAACGACATTCCAGCTTTTTTCCGGAAAAGCACCATTCACACATCCATTCCAAAATACCGGTAATTTCTGTGACGTCCTTAACCTCTAAATAGCTGCGCTTGTATTTTTAAACATTGAGGGTAATACGTGTTCAGTATTTCTGTTGATGGTTTCATTTTTGTTTCAAACTTTAGTATTCATGCAACTGCTTTTGTTACAGAGACATCGTAATAGACGACTGGTTTAAATAATTATACTCACCATTAATAAAACACCTGATGCTGTCGGGAGCTGGCCAATTTGTTGAAAATCGGCTTGAAAGGATTAATAGCACAATGAAGTTGCGGTTGTAAATTGCAGTCTGTAAGACACGCGACATTGCAGAAAAGGTGCGTTCACAAATGTAGCCTATGCTGATCCAAATTCATATCAAATAGTCTATCAGCGCAGATAAACAGTTCTGCATTCAAATTGAGTTCAAAAGATGTCGCAAAGCACCGGAAAAAGTAATTACCATGAATGTGACAGAGGGAAATACTAAAAATATATTTGAATTATTTACTAATAAACTAGTGTTTACTGAGTCTGTGTCCCTAAGGATGAAGTTGCCTGACTCATCATCTCCTCATTAGACGCGCCTTCTATACGGATTATGATTGTATTGAGATTTGTTTTGTTTGTTTTTATTATTTCGTTAAGTAGTAATTTAAAGCTTTCTATAAGATATATTTATCATGTCTGTGAGGCCTTCTGCTGAGTTTCGGTTTATTTTTGTAAGCTCTCCTGTTCAAGACGAGACGGCAGAAAGCATGTTTGTTTTCTTTATTTTTTATTTCTTTTTTTATATTATGATCGCGCTGGCACCTATATGTTTTATCTTGCACTCTCCTCACAAAATATTCGATATAGCGCACATCTGGGTTTAACGTTAAAACATTGTTACATGCTTGAACTGTTTTATATCTTTAGATTTTATTTTGGACAATTCGTGATGATTTGAGAAGGCTAAACTGATTAAACATAGGCTATGTAAACTCTCTCTCTGTGGTGGCCGCTTTAAATCAAAACTTATAGGCCTGTTTAACAATCAAAAACTGCTCCAAACATACAAAACTGAACTATTTTAATAGCTGAAACAGTAGTATAAGCTGTTTTGGGAGAATTGGGAAAAAAGACGGGCTGAAGTGAGTTGCGGGGCAAACCATAAAGTTGATGCCGAATGTCCAGCTCCACTGCTCCGACTTCTCGTTTGTACCTTATGTGTTTTTCCATATGTAAAAACTAAAATAAGTTGTAAAACTTAAAGTTATTATTATTATTATTTTTATTGTGTTCGGCATGGTGGGCCGCATGTGATTTCATGACGTGCTGCGGGTTGAGATCTACTGGTTTAGAGCTACAGGATTTATGGAGTAGCAGGATCCCCAAATAGATTGACAAAAGTCATAATAGGAACAATAAATACTTCCACTACTACTTCGTTTGTGATGGTCGTTTATTTTTTAGATATTAAGACGCAATGTTTTCAGTTTACTGATGACCTGACTTTGTCCTGTGAATGCATTGCTCTCGGAGACAGTTAACAGTTATTTTATCATACGTTACTGCATCACTAACAGTTTCTCTCAGATGATGACATATTTCTTCATCCGCCCGGATAAGGAGAAGCGCTTTAATTTCACTGTCGCTTCAGTTGGATGACATTTATTTTATTTTATTAAACAGTGCGTGAATGCGTCACATTGTTATGATTGGAGTAGTAGACGTATTACGTCACTGCGTTCTGAACTCTTATGTGCTCATACCGGTAATTTTCCTTCTGCGTTCACACACAGCAGAATTCCGGCAATTTACTGGTAATGTTACAACTTATATCGGTAAATTGCCGGAACGAATTTATCGGTATTTTTGAAAAGATCCTGTTCACACATGATCTCTTTACGGCAATTTACCGGTAATTTTCCGGAAAAGTCTGTATGTGTGAAAGGGCTTATAGTGTGTGCCAAACATGCCTGGGAGCATTCAGAAGCAGCCACATATTGGTCAGACATCAGTTGGACACTGAATTGAGTTAGTATGCTACTGCCAATGTTGTAGAAAGACTGGTATAATTTGTCATAGTGTATCACAACAGTAACTTGGCCCACACAGTAGCTCTCGTATGCAGACAACAAGGCGTTTCTGGTTGATACATTGACCATGTGGTTTCTGTTCTGCATGTGTGTTTATAAATGTGCTGTGAACATCCCCTCCATGTGAACTATTAACTGACCGTCTGACTTTAAGCTTGTCCTACATGCAGAAATGAAGTTTGTTTAATGTCATTGTGAGTAATTAGATGCATAAACAGAGCTCTTAGTCACAGTTTACCATCAAGCACTCTGCTGTTAGTGGAATGATAAATCATCCGACGGAAGTTCAGTTCTATTTATTTAGTGGAAGTATTACCAGGTCAGTAGGGAACAGAGTTCCAGTTAATGCATATCAGTATTCTTAGCAACAATAGAATAGAGGAAGTTGCATTTGCTGTGAATTCTATTACACACAAATGTAGATGATGATGGAAGTTTGCATGTATTCAATCACATACTAAGCTTACTCCATACTCTCATTCCTGAGTGTTGTGTTGAATTGATTCTGGGCAGATCCCTTATAAACGTTTAACCTGAGGAAAAGGTCTGTTTGGACTAGGAGAGATTGCATGTAGGGCAGCCAGAACTGTAAAACCGTAGCTCTAAGCAAAAGTGGATGAATAATTTGTGAATGTGTCTCACATGGCGTCTCATTTTTCTCTAAAGTTAGGCCTAGAGCTTTGGCCTAGTAAACAGCTAAAGGAACCCTCATCATATCCGATGCATACTGTATATATATTACCCACAATAAAACATATTTTTGTCTGAATCGATACTCTTGATTGTTTATTGCTTTGATTTAATTTATGGCAAATGTGTCGGAGGCAGATGTTCTCATCCGAGACCATGTTAAGAGAAAATTTTACAAGAATATGCCTGATCTACTTTTATTAATATTGAGATTAAATGCATATAGTCTGCATGGTAAATGTAATTAAAACAAAATGTATCTTTTTATTTAATTTCTTAGCATGTAAGCCATCATCGAACTAAAAGTACCTTTAATTCCTAGTTGTAATTCCATGTTGATGTTCTTTTTCTGGCCTGTTTCCTTCCTGAAGGAAGTCTCTTTTTTTGGCATTCCAGACATTCTTCACATTCTCCGTATCCTCTCACCTAATAGAGAGACTGTCTCATTCCAAATTTGAACTTGGATGTTAATGTTATCAATCATGTCTATTTGGTACCCCTCTGTTTAATACAGACTGTACATATGTTGTTTAAAACCTATATCTAACATATGATTTCCTATGTGTAGGACACCCATTAGTGAAAGGGAATGTATAGGATAATAGGCCAAATGTCTGCTCATCAGTATAACCATGGGTCCATGTCTGTCTTTTTACAGGTCAATAAAGGAAGTACAAATGTACTCTCAAAGTACTTAGAGGAAAAGGAAGTCCAAAATCTAGAAGTCGTGGCATTCTGTGAAGACATTTCAAAGTGAGTTATTAGTTGTTTTTTTGTTGTTTTTGTTTTTCAACTGACTGTTGAAAGGGATCCCTAAAAAAAACAGGTCCCACTACTACAGCTGTGTTGTTAATCTGATATCAGAAGGTCCCAGGATAACTGAATCAGCACTGTAATGTTGGATTCTATAGGAGAAGCAAAGCTAATTCGGACCTTAGGGACTAATTTGGAAAATGCTTTAAAACCTCATATGTGTGCCTCAGACAAGGACTCCTGACAAGTGAAATGCAGGAAGTCTACAGCTCTGTATATCCCATGTAACAATGGGAGCCAATACCTTGTTTCCTACTAATATCACACACAGAGAGTAAGCATGTATATGAAAATTAACAAAGGACTTAAAACTGAACCTTGTGGTACACCACAGTTCCCTTTGTTTTACCTTTGTTAGGTCTTCATTTAAAAACAAAATGTTGTCCTTTTTATTTTTGCAGACTTAGGTCAAAGTTCCCACATGATGACCTGGCTACCAATCCTGGCTATGTTCTCAGTCCTGTGATCACCCAAAGTAATTCAGGAGGGGACAGTGGGGGCAGTGTGAAAGTATCCATTGAGATTTCTGATTCTCAACAGCCTGTAACTTTCACTTGTGATGGTAAGCAGTTCTTTGTCACTTAATTTAGTCATTATAAAAAGCTTTTGACAGTGAAAATGTTTTACATGAAAATTGTAATTCTAACAGTTAAGGCAGTTACAGAAACAGTTGACCTAAAAAATTAAATTTTGCAGAAGGAAGTTATACAGTCATACAGGTTTGAAACGTCATAAGGGTCAGTAAATTATTACAATTTAATTTTTTTGGTGAACTATCCTTTATAAGTATCTAATAATGTCACATCTGATGAATCATATAACTCAGTATTTGTCAATAGTAAGCTTCTCTGAATGTCTGCTATAAAGGAAGCTGACAAATGAAGAAATCATGACACAACGCCAGAGAGCATTTCTTGGCCACTGTGACACATTCTCTTTTTACATAACTGTTACGGTGCGTCTGCTCAACAGATTCTTCGACCAGGGTTCCTGTGTTTTTTACTTTTCAGCTTGCAATTGGCAAGGTTTTTTACTGGGTAACCTGTCTGTGCTCCAGGACAAAAAGGACTTTTCATTGTGCTGTAGTGGCCTTGGCTCAGTTCCCTGTGAAGCGGCTGTGTTCTGAAGACTGCTGGGCCTCGTTTTTTGTGCAGAGTCTCTGGCCACCTCACTATTGGCAGGAAATCAAGACTGGCCTTTTGTGTTGAAAAAACTTTCTGTTTTCTTAATGCCTAAGCTCCATAGCTCTTTTTGTCCTGGATAAATCCAGCATAGACTGTGGTCTTAGGAAGGAAAAATGGGGCACAGTGTCTATCAGGCCCCAAAGATGCTTCAAAGACAGCTAATATATTTGAGGAGTGGCTCTGCTTTAACTGGCTGGATGGTTGTTCTAGCTATCTTTTTCTCACATTCACTCAATTTTTGCTTGTTTTTTTCTCTGAAACTAGCCCTGTTTGTTGTGTTTAGATCAAGAGATTTTAGATCCTACTAAAAGTCAGGTTTGTGACAACATTCCTACATTCCATGAACAGTGGTCAACAAAGTAATGCTTTTACTTTTACTTAATGTTCCTAATCCATGGAGAGAATCACCATACAACCATGGACGTATCATCTCTTTGCATATCAGTGCTGACTGTCTGAATCTTCAAAGAGGAAAAATCGTTTTTTGAGGTTTTCCTTAGTTTGTTTAAGTGGGGGAAAATGCTTAGCTGTGTGTAAGGTTAGTAAAATTAGCAATTCCAGACATACTTGGCATGAAAGACAAGGCAAATGAAGCTGAGTAGGCAACTAGGGTTTGAATGTGTGGAATATGAAGGCTTTTCCAGGATAAACTTATATTAAGTGTCTCAGTTTTCTGATCCCTGGATCAGACTTTGTCCATTTTTCTTTTCAAATGTAGGTACATCTATTTGACAAAAAGTTTACTTTTATTTACAGCAGTAGTTTCAGGATTGTGCATATATAGTCTGGTGTTCTACTCTAGCCTTTCTGCCTATTAGCTTTTTTTCCAAGGCTCTAAAGTCATGGCCAAAAGTTTTGGCAGTGACATAAATTTTGTGTTTTGCAAAGTTTACTTCTTCAGTATTTGATAATTATTTTTCCACATGTCTATTGTATACTGAAAAACAATGAAAATCATATCATAAGTTTTAAAGGCTTTTATTGGCAAAACATATAATGAGTCTTTATTTACAGTGTGGACCCTTGTCCTTCATAACCTCTGCAATTCACTCTGACATGCTGGATATTAGTTTCTGGGCCAAATCCTTACTGATGGACATCCATTCTTGCCTTCTTAGTTCTCAGAGTTGATCACAATTGGTGGGCTTCTTTGCATCCACTTGCCTTTTGATGACTGACCACAGGTTCTCTATGGGATTGAGATGCGGGGACTTGCCTGGCCACGGATCCAAAATTTCAATGTAATGATCCTTATCTCTCCTGCTTTGTGACACGCTACTCCATCATGCTGGAAAATGCACGGATCCTCACCAAATTGCTCATTCTTTATTCATGGCAGTGATTTTGGGCAGAATTATGAGAGAGCCCACTCCTTTGGTTTAAAAGCAACCCCACACATGGATGGTCTCAGGATGATTCACTGTTGGCACGTCAAAGGACTCATGGTAGCGTTCACCTTTTCTCCTCCAAACAATCGATTTTCCAGATGTCTCGAACAGTTGGAAGGGAGCTTCATCATAGAAAATAACTTTGCACCAGTTTTCTGGTGTCTAATCCTTGTGTTTTCTGCAGAATTACAGTCTGTCTGTGACATTTTATTTGGAGAAAAGTGGCTTCTTTGCTGCCCTTCTTGACACCAGGCCGTTGTCTAAAACTCTTGGCCTCACTGTGTGTGCAGATGCTCTCACACCAACCTGCTGCCATTTCTGTGCGAGCTCTGCACTGCTGGAGACATGATTCCATAGCTGAATGCTCAGGAGGAGACGGTCCTGGCACTTGCTGGACACTCTTGGACACCCTGAAGACTTCTTCACTGCAGTTGAACCTCTCTCCTTGAAGTTCTTGATGATCCAGTAAATGGTTCTTTCAGGTCAATATTCTTTGTAGCAATTTCCTTGCATGTGAGGCCATTATGATGCAAAGCAATGATGGCTGCACATGTTTCTTTGGAGGTAACCATTGCTAACAAGACCACAATGATTGGGAGTGCTACATCCCTTCTCTTATAGCTTGCTCTTACAATATAAATAGTATGTTAGCTATTTCACCTGACTAGTACTCATTCACACTTTCACATGTGCTGCTGATATGATTAGTCAATTAATGATAGCAGGTTATTTTGTGTCAGGATCAAAAAACAGTGAATTTTTTTTTAAATGAAGTACATTTTTTGGCCAATGAAGCATTTAGCAATTATTTTAAATGCATCTGATCTAGGGCTGCAGCTATCGATTCTTTTTGTAATCGTTTAATCTAGCACTAAATCAATCGATTAATCGGATAACAATTTTTTTGTGTGTTTTTAAACAACCATAAAAAATAATGCATGAATAATGTGTCTGTAAAATGATCAAGCATTTGGCTTTTATTTAAAAAAATAAAAAAAACAGAGGAATTAAAAATATCTGTTTTATGTAGATTTCTACACCTGCAGCATTTACCATTAGGCTACTAACAATATATAATTTCTGGGGTGAGCCTATTTGCTATGGTAACCTAGCAACCTGTGTGTGTGTGTGTGTGTGTGTGTGTGTGTGTGTGTGTGTTTGTGTGTGCACGTCGTGTGTGAGAAAGAGTGACGCCCCAGTCAGAACAGTTGCTTCATTGCAGTTTGGTACGACAGAAATACATACATTCATTTTCAATAGAACGCTTCATTTGGCTTGCATCACTTGCATTGCGGTGCATTTTAGGTGAAGCATCCGTTCGAAAAATCGCGTCACAACATCACGTCCCGGTGTATACAGTGAATGCATGCTGAAATTATTGTTGCGTGGATACATAAACGATTAAGCATATGTGATGCATTGCTGCGATCGGTCTGACTGGCGCGTGAGAGAGACGAGGGTGCATGCGTGTGTCTGTGTGTGAGGGGTTCTTTTTTTAGGGCTATACTCTATTGGAGTTGAACGTGAATACGTTTACTACTTAAAAACATCAAAGCTAAACATCATATCTAGTCAAACAGTATCACGACATTGCTACAAATACAATATGGGATTAAAATCAGCGAACATCAATGTATAGGCTTAGGCTACATTACCTTGTTTCAGCGACGCTTGGTGAAACAGCATGGAGTGGATGTTTTTCGGTTCAGTAGCTGAATCATTGAAGTCATACTGCTGTGGAATGCTCTTTGCAGTAGACACATTGCACCTTGTTCTCTTCTTTTTTAAGAATTTAATGATCCCAAACTTTTGACATTCTCTGCCGTTTATGGACATCTTTACTCTCCGCCATCGCGCCAACTAAATTCAAAATGTATTACGTGCTATGGAGTGCTTCATTGAACAACGGTCCGTGTGAATCAGATCCCTGCGCGTATAGTGCGCGTCATAGGAATTTAACGAGTAATTTTTGTAATCGAGTTAATCGAGTAACTCTATGAATCGTTTCAGCCCTAATCTGATCACTCTACACAATAATCTAGAAACAATGTGAATGAACACCACAACAGCTTAAGTAGGAAACTTTGCAAAACACAAAATTTATGTCACTGCCAAAACTTTTGGCCATGACTGTAGAGTTCCTGCCATTTTAGACCAACCATAATCTCCTGACATTCCAGCACTATGTGTGTTGCTGTAGTACCACGAAAAGATGTCAGAAGAGGACTTTTACTGGTATCCTGCAACCTCAAATTCACCACAAATTAGGAATGGCCATCAGACCTTTAGGCTTGAAAAACACTGCAGATATGAAGAGTCCAGGCCAGGCGCAGCTGACTAACTGTAATAAAGCCCTAGCTTATAGAGACTATCATTCCAAGGAGTGTTGTGGGGCAATTTTTTTTTTTTTTCTCAAATCTAGTGAACCTCTCATGCCAAATCCATTTCTTGTTACGGTTTTCCATCTCAATGAACCAAAAGAGGTTCACAGTAGTTCATACTGTGGGTCTTCTTCCAAATTGCACTCTCATCCCTTGCTTTCCTCCAAGTCAACACTGTACCACATGAACTGTTTGGTAATAGTCCATTTTAAAGCCAACATCAGTCCAAGCTTGGCAAACTGGTGTGTCATACTGGTTACATCATTTCTATATTTTTGTGCAACATCAAGCAGACAACACCTTCAGGATGGTCCTCAATTTAATTTAAATGATCAATTTACCCATAAATAAACCCATTTACTCACCCTCATGTTGTTCCAAACATTGACATTTCTGAAAAATGTTTTTTTGTCCATACAATAAGAGTCACTAGAATCCAAAGCAATATTGGACACCCCTGTCTTGCATTGTATGGACAAAAATGCATTTCTTTTATCATCTTGTTTACTTTTTTATTAGCTTCATTCTTTTCTCACTCCATGGATTCCCTTTTCCTTCATGTTTTCTGTGTTTCTTTGCCTAGTGAGTTCTCCAGTGGAGCTGCTCATAATGCAGGCTTTGTGTTGGGTCCATGATGACCTGAACCAGGTGGACATCAGCAGCTACGTTCTCAAGGTCTGTGGACAAGAGGAGGTTCTACAGAAGTGAGTACTTTGTTTACCAGCTCCCTTTCCCTTTTGCAGGCATTCTGTCGTATTGCAAAAAACAAGAACCCTGCCAACATTCCTTGAAAACTGGGTTATTTTGCTTTAATTGTGCTAGGGAAATGTTTCATTTTTACCCACACTATTGGAAGAGCAGAACCAGTTCTAGGGGAGGGGTGGCCTGCCTTAATAAGGAACAGTGGGAATGGGCAAAAACAAATAATCATCAAGCTCTGTAATGCAAGACAGCCTCCCTTAGTTAACATGTTATTTGTGTGTTCAGTGCAGAGTTTTGAGAGCCTTTAGTTAGTTTCCCCTTATGTTAAGGTATTGTTACTCACTGTCTGCTTTAGTGCTGGCTGTCTGGTCCTCAGTTGACATTGGCAAGTTGATACAAGTAATTATTAAAAACGTTCCTGCTCTGGCCTTTCAAAGCAAAGTCAACTAGGACACATCTCTTACCCTGGAATGTCCTTAGAGTGCATTTAAATAAAAAAAAAGAGACTTTTTTTTTTTTTTTTGCTTTTCATAAAGCAGGTTTGAGGTTACTAAGAAATGTTACATGTTTTTGAAAGACATCTCATATACCTCTCACCAAGGTTTCATTTAATCATCAAATGTACAATAAAAACAACTTGGAAAAAACTGATTTACTGAAAAAAAAAAAAAATTAATCAGGTTGGTAAAGCTGATTTTTCAGCAGCTGTAACTCCTATCTTTAGAGTCATGTGATTATTCAGAATTCATTCTAGTACTCAAGTAACATTTCTTATTATTATCAGTGTTGAAATGAGTTATACTGCTTAATATTTTTGTAAAAACTGTGATATTTTTTTTTATTCTTCGATTAATAGAAAGTTGAAAAGAGCCATATTTAATTGAAATATAGTTTCTGTGTAGCATTATAAATCTTTACTGCCACTTTTAATTCATTTAATGCATCCTTGCTAAATAGAAGTAACAATTTATTGAAACGTACTCGGTTACTAAACGTAACCTCGGTTCTCTCTAGAAGAGCGAACGAGTACTGCGTCTTAGCTAAGACGCTACGGGAAAAGTCTCTTTTCACGAAATACTGAAGCAAAAAATTATCCTTAATTTTGTATTTTTGTAAAGCGCATTTGCAGCAGTACACAGCCATAGGCGAGACGGCTCGTTCGCTCATTGGCTTGTTCTGCGGCAACTGCACAGCCTATCGAGCGCAGGCTGATGCAACATCTTACCTATAAGGGCGCTTCGCGCCCTTCTTGCCACTTCCCGCCGAAACGGGTGTGGCTCAACCTATAAAAGGAGCTCGAAAGGGCTGACTCACCTGATTTATTTCATCGCCGAAGCGAACCAGAGTGAATCGTACGCACGGCAGAGAACGCAGTACTCGTTCGCTCTTCTAGAGAGAACCGAGGTTACATTTAGTAACCGAGTACGTTCTCTTACGAGAGCTCTCTCGTACTGCGTCTTAGCTAAGACGCTACGGGAACCCGATGTAAAACGCCGTGCGCGCAGGGATCACACACCAATAAACCCGAAGCAACACCCAGGATTTACAGTGCACAGTCACCTGAGGGACTCACAGAGAGTCCGGGACAGAAAAGGGGGAAAGCCCTCTGTCCCATATCTAGCAGCATCCGTAGATGCGGCAATATGACATCACACAGCCGAGGCAAGGCCTGACCAATGTGGCAATGCGGGTCTTACGCAATACTGCCCATATAACAGTCGGCAGCGCATAGCGCTCATGAACTCAGAATTCCCCTCAGGGCCCCGATTCTTCTATACCGACAGCAGCCTTGCTTGCAAGGCGGGAACCTCCAGGTTATAGAACCTGATAAATGTAGACGGCGAGGCCCAACCCGCCGCCATACATATATCCTGCAAGGAGATCCCAGTAGACCACGCCCACGACGAGGCGACGCCTCTTGTGGAGTGTGCTCTGACGCCCAACGGGCACTGAAGGCCCCTGGAAGCGTAAGCTAACGCTATGGCGTCAACTATCCATCTGGATAGAGTCTGTCTCGAAACAGCCATTCCCTTGGAACGTCCACCGAACGAGACAAATCTTCTGCCGAAAGGCAGCAGAGCGAGACACATAAGCTCTTAAAACCCTGACAGGGCAAAGAAGACTCGAGTCTCCATCCTCCTCTGACACCGGCAGGGCAGACAGGGCAATAACCTGAGCCCGAAACGGTGTGTTGAGGGATTTCGGCACATAACCGTGCCTAGGTTTGAGTATGACCCTTGAGTCATTGGGCCCAAACTCCAAGCACGACTGGCTCACCGAGAGCGCGTGCAAATCACCCACACGCTTCACAGAAGCGAGAGCCAACAGGAATACTGTCTTGAACGACAGATGCTGAAGGCTAACCGATTGGATAGGCTCAAAAGGGGGACCCTTCAAGGCCTCCAAAACCGCCGCGAGGTCCCACATAGGGACTGACGGAGGTCTGGGAGGATTCAGCCTCCTAGCTCCTCTGAGTAACCGGATGACTAAATCGTTCCTTCCTATTGACTGACCGGACGCCGTTTCAGAAAACGCCGCGATGGCCGCCACATAAACTTTGAGCGTGGATGGGGCTCTGCCCTTATCCAACAGCTCCTGTAGGAAGGAGAGGACCTCCGTCACCTCACAACTAAGGGGTGAATAACCTCGAGCTGTGCACCAGCTGGAGAACACCGACCACTTCGAGGCATACAGACATCGTGTCGACGGAACTCTAGCCTGAGTGATGGTATTTAGCACTCCCACTGCGAGATCAGCAGGTAACCGTTGAGTGCCCATACATGGAGGGACCACAACTCCGGTTGAGGGTGCCAAATCGAGCCCTTGGCCTGCGAGAGGAGATCTCTCCTCAACGGTACCGGCCATGGGGCGACATCTGCTAATTGCATCAAATCTGGGAACCATGGTTGGTTCTTCCAAAGAGGTGCCACAAGCAGTATTGAACATCTCGTTTCTCTCACCCGTTCTATCACCTGCGGAAGGAGGGAGACGGGAGGGAACGCATAAAGCGGGCAGCACGGCCATTTCCGTGACAGCGCGCTTTCGTTCTTGGAAAAGAACGCGGGGCAGTGAGCGTTTTCGTGGGACGCAAAGAGGTCCACCTCCGCCATGCCAAATCTCTCCCACAACAGCCGGACTGTTTGTGGGTGTAGAGACCATTCGCCCGTAGGGACATTGCCTCTGGACAGCCTGTCTGGACCCAGATTCTGCAGTCCAGGCAACTCTCAGCGAGCGCACGTTGCGTTGAGCCCAAATCAGGAGGCGTTCCGTCAGCCTGCACAGGTTTCGGGACCCGAGACCGCCCTGGCGATTTATGTAGGACACCACGGACATGTTGTCCGAACGGACTACGACGTGGTGATCCTTGATATGGGGACAAAAGCGCGTCAGCGCGTTCTCCACTGCCAGCATTTCCAGGCAGTTGATATGATGGAGCCTTTCCCGTTCTGACCATAGGCCAAAGGACGGTCTGCCTTCGAGCAGCGCTCCCCATCCCGAAGTGGAGGCGTCCGTCGACACCATTTTCACACTCGGGGAAGTCCCCAGGCTTACACCTGATCGGTACCAGGACTGCAAACTGGTATGCCTGGCCCTCGAAGGCGAATCTCAAAAACCGCCTGTGGTTTGACGCTATCTGTATTTGAAAATACGCGTCCTTCAGATCTATTGACATGAACCAGTCCCCTCTGCGAATCTGCGCGAGGAGCTTCCTGGTCGTGAGCATTTTGAAACTGCGTTTCATCAATGCCTTGTTCAGCTGTCTTAGATCCAGTATGGGCCTGAGACCCCCGTCTCTCTTGGGCACCAGAAAGAATCTGCTGTACAGCCCCCCCTCGCTTTGAGCTTGAGACACAGGCTCTACAGCCCCTTTGCTCAACAGTTTTGATATTTCGGCCCGAAGTATGTGTGCTACTTCTGTTTTGACCGTAGTTTCGACGCGCGCTGAAAAGCGCGGTGGGCGTCGAGAAAACTGTAGCGAGTAGCCTCTCTTTATAATGCCTAGCACCCAATCCGAAACCCCTGGAAGCGCTGACCATGCATCTGCATGAATGGCTAAGGGCTGGATGCGACACGCGCTCTGTTGACTGGGCAACGGCGGCGCTCGAGTGTGCTGCGCATCTGAGGCGGGGAGCGCGCTGATCACAGCGGGCAGATCGCTCATCCTCGACCCCGTTCCGGCGCTTAACCGACTGGAGGGAGGCTGAGCGGGTCCCGTGGGACTCGATATATCTGTGAGTAACCGTGGGCTGCATGTGTGCACTTTTACCACTTTCAACTCGCCGTCTGCCTGTGCAGAATGTACGTGCACGGGCCTCGTTTTTACAGAAGCCCCGCGCTATAAGTGACATAGTGTATGTGGGCACTGGGAAGTGGGCACGTTTACTATGCGGCGCGCTCGACCGATCTGTGTCGATCTTATGTGCGCTAGCCCTGTGTGCAGGGCTGTGCTTACATGCGGGGATGGGCACTGGGTAGTGGGCATCGTCACTGCATTTAAAGCACCATCGGCCGTGGCCGGACGAGCGTGCACGGGTTTCGTTTTTACAGAAACCACATGACGCGTGTGACATAGTAATTGTGGGCACTGAGGGGTGGGCACGTTTACTATGTAGTGTGCGCGACCGACTTGAGTCGACATTATGGGCGCAGGCCCTGTGTGTAGGGCTGTGCTTACATGTGGAGATGGGCACTGAGGAGTGGGCATCGTCACAACATTTATAGCACCATCGGCCGTGGCCGGAACACCAGAAAAAACACTCTTTTTGTGAAACATCTGGGTAGCCGTGATAACGGCTTTTGTGTGCAGGCAAGCGGGCACTCGTGCAGGCTTGGGCATTGCAGAAGACACTGAGGCAGTCACAACTCTTGGAACTGCAACAGCGGCGCGCTTGGGTGAGAGCTCGGCCGCAGCGGAACTCGAACACCGGCGCTTTCCCAGCAGTGCTAGGATGCTTTCGGGGCTTCTGGCTTCATCGCAATCCTCTGCCGCGGCTCCCGCGGCGCGGGGCGACGGCTCGAAGAGCGAGAACGGGGTCCCGAGCTGCGTTGCTGACGCTGTCGTGATGGCGCAGCAGGAGGCGGTGGGCGTGACTGAGAGCTCTGTGGGGCCGGTCTAGAGCGGCTAGCTGCAGAACTGGAGCGCTTCGGCAAGAAGTGCTTGAACGCCTGTGAAGCTTTCTGGTCCTCGGCGAATCTCTCCACAAACTCGTTGACGGAAGATCCAAAGAGGCCGGCAGGAGTTAGCGGAGCATCAAGAAACGCAGCGCGCTCAGACTCCTTGATGTCAGAAAGCGTCAGCCACAAATGCCTCTCAGCCACCGTAGCGGAAGCCATAACCCGTCCCATGGCCTGTGCAGCGGACTTAGTAGCGCGGAGGGAGAGATCCGAAGCACTCCTCAGATCCGCGAGACAGATCGCTTCAGGTCCCATCTCATCCAGCTTGCGGAGAAGATCGCCCTAGAAAATCTGTAGCGTCGCCATGGTGTGTAGCGCAGACGCAGCCTGCCCAGCAGCAGAGAATATCCGTGCGAGCAGCGATGACGTCATGCGGCAGGCTTTGGATGGCAACGCCGCCTTAGTCCGCCGTCCAGCAGAGGGCGGGCAAAGGTGCGCTGCTATAGGCTGTTCCACCGGCGGAAGTGACAGGTAGCCTCTGTTCTTAGCACTGTCCAGTGTGGAGAATGCTGACAAAACAGATGAGCGGATTCTCGCCGAGAATGGAGCGTCCCAATCCTTCGCCACTTCTTCGTGAAGCTCAGGAAGAAAAGGGGCGTGTTTTGAGCTTGAGGAAGAGCGCTCATCCGGAAGATAGCTACCATCCAGCCGGGAACGTGAAGGGGGCACTGGTGCAGACCACTCGAGGCCGAGGCTCGCCGCGGCCAACGAGAGTACACGCATCAGCTCCTTATCGATATCCCCCCGTCTGCTGGGCCTCTGAGCAGCGGGCGCGAGATCCACGGAGCTCGCCCAACCCTCACTGCCCGAAGCAAGCAGAGAGCACGTGTCTTCTTCCTCCGACGCGGGCCTGAGATCCACTTCCTCCGATGACGCGTCGGCAAGCAGCGGACGCTGAGCATCGGGAAGCGATGCAGGGGAGACCGGCGAAGCGGAGGGAACCGGCGAGCTCGGCCGAGCTGGAGGCGGTTCTGGTAGGCGCTGCGAGCGGCGCTTCTTACGGCGCTGCGGCGCAGCGGATGATGCAGGCTTCGAGAAGGATGCCAGGCGAGTCCTCAGAGTCACCATAGGCATCAACTCGCAATGAGGACATCCGCCATCAGCGAGCGCGAGCGCTGCATGGTCTTCACCCAGACAGGAGACGCAGATGACGTGACGATCTCCTTCGCTGAGCGGGGTTCTGCACGAGCCGCACGAAGGCATCTTTAAAAAGACGCAGCTCTTTTGTGAATGTGCGTCGCAGGGCGAACACACACACAGAATATTACAGAACAAGGATTGTAAAGGATATGGGCGCCGGATGGCGCAGCAGGAACGGCAGTGGAAGGCGGCGGTGCCAGCGGCTTCAGGATGGCTCGTCCTGCTGATATGCTCTTCCAGACGGCGCTTGCTTCCTCGTGATCCAGCGATGCGTGAGCTTCACTGAAGAGATGAAAAATCAGGTGAGTCAGCCTTTTCGAGCTCCTTTTATAGGTTGAGCCACACCCGTTTCGGCGGGAAGTGGCAAGAAGGGCGCGAAGCGCCCTTATTGGTCTGATGTTGCATCAGCCTGCGCTCGATAGGCTGTGCAGTTGCCGCAGAACAAGCCAATGAGCGAACGAGCCGTCTCGCCTATGGCTGTGTACTGCTGCAAATGCGCTTTACAAAAATACAAAATTAAGGATAATTTTTTGCTTCAGTATTTCGTGGAAAGAGACTTTTCCCGTAGCGTCTTAGCTAAGACGCAGTATGAGAGAGCTCTCGTAAGAGAACCCAAACTTTAAAATGTTCGATATTATCATATTAACATTTAAAATGTTCGATAATTTTTTGGTCTGATGTTGCATCAGCCTGCGCTCGATAGGCTGTGCAGTTGCCGCAGAACAAGCCAATGAGCGAACGAGCCGTCTCGCCTATGGCTGTGTACTGCTGCAAATGCGCTTTACAAAAATACAAAATTAAGGATAATTTTTTGCTTCAGTATTTCGTGAAAAGAGACTTTTCCCGTAGCGTCTTAGCTAAGACGCAGTAAGAGAGAGCTCTCGTAAGAGAACCCAAACTTTAAAATGTTCGATATTATTATTAGTATTATATAATTTAGATGTAAGCGTTATATACTGTAGTTATTCATTGATTCATTCATTCATTGTTGCTTTTGGCTCTGGCCCATGTCTGAAGCATCTTTAACATTATCTTCCAGTAAACACAGTCTGGGCAGTCATGAATATGTGCAGAATTGCAGGAAGTGGGAAACGGAGATCAAACTACAGCTCCTTTTTCTAAGCACAATGAGAAGAGATCTGGCCCGAACGGTAAAACTCTTACAAAGGCTAGAATAAGCAAATAGAAACTAGTTGTTCACTGCATTACTATCTTCAGAGGTTATTAATGGATATATTTAATGGATAAATGTTTTCTATACTAACAGGCAGATGACGACATTTCCCCTATTGTCTTGGAGAAATACCTTGGCCTAGTGGAGAGGCCGTTTAAAGAGTCAGTCACAAGGTAGGAATGTTCTCCATCTTATCTCCTGCCCCTACTAAAGGCTACGAAAGCCATGGGTGGCCTTTGAAGTCCCTGATTGTGCTTGTTGATTTCTCTCATTCCTTTGCATGTTTTTTCTTCTCTAGAGAGGGTATTGCTGAATACCTTGAAGGATATCATAAGCAGGTCAATCTCTGCCTTCAGAATGAGGTGACTTGTTATTTAACAATAACACAGCAAGCTATACTATACTATATGAAAAGAAATAAAGGAGTGTTTGAAATGATGTCAGTGTTTCTCACTTTCAATCTCTCTCTCATTAGAGCACTCAGTATAAGACAGTGGACAGTGTGATTCAGTCTGTTAAAAATCTGTGCTGCGGACTGGATGAAGTTGAGACACCAGCCGTCAGTGATGCCATCAAGAAGCTCAAACGCTCTGTCAACCTTCCTAGAACACGTTCTCCAGAGGTCAGAGAACATTCAGTGTGAAGTAATGATGCACTGTAATAAAGTTGTAGCTGATGCTAAAAATCCAGTAACAATTTAAATGTTATGACAAATAACAGATTGTTGATAAGGCCCTGTTTACACTTGTGCGTTTTCATTTTAAAATGCATAACTTTTGCTACGGTTACGCCTATCGTTTACACTATTCCGGCGTTTTCCACATTCGAAAATGCAAACTTTTGAAAATGCTGCTGACCCTGTTCTAGTTTGAAAACTCCGGGTTGTGTTTCAGTGTAAACGGACCAAATCGGAGACTTTCGATGGCGTGGCTGCCCACGTGATCTCTGCTTATCCTTGACAACCGTGTAGCCGTATCATGTCTCTGTCGAGTATGTCGCTGTATTTGTTTTGGCGTGACTCCCCTTCTCCCAATTGACATTTTCGGCCGATATTGCCGCCTTATAATCATTAATTACTTTGAGTAACAATTCCACCTTATCATCTGACCACACAAAGACGTCCTTGCTTTTCCTCGCCATCATGCTCATTGTCGAACCTGCCAGTGTCTAGCAAACAACTTCTTGTTTACACTTTTACGCGCATGCCTAGTGTGCATGAATGGTCATGTGACATTAGTTTTCGGTTATGTAGTGTAGACTGAGATAGTTTCAGAAACACTTGTCTAAACGCGGATCAATTTTAATTCTAAAACACAATTTTAAAATGGAAACGCACTAGTGTAAACGGGGCCTAAATGTCTGATATTACAGTACTGATCTAAACTAAACTAAAATCAGTTACTTGGTAAATGGTAAATGTGAGTTTAGGCATAACATCGTTAAAATATATGGTATAAAAATAGATGTTTATTTTGAGATCCACTAAATATTACATCTAAACTGGTGTAAAGGGTTAGTTCACCCGAGAATGAAAATTTGTCCATCTTCTACTCACCCTCGAAGCATCCTAGGTGTATGTGACTTTCTTCTTTAAGAATAATCCAGTCGGAGTTATTTTAAAAATTTGCCCTTGCTCTTCATAGCCTTTCAGTGGGGGTAAGCAGGCATTTGTTGTCAACAGTTTAGAAGACGTGAAATAAAGTGCACGCATCTGTAATAAAACGTCCCTCACACTGCTTCAGGGGGTTAAAAAAAGGCCCCCTGTAGCGAATCCACACATTTTTGTAAGGTAAATATCCAGATTTAAAACATAATAAACTCTAACATCTGCTGACTGTGGGACATGGAAAACGTGCCGGCAAGACGCATGCCTCTGGGAAATGTAGGAGCAAAGGAAACAAAGTTTCCTTACTTTAAAAAAGGAAAACAAGTCTCCTCTTGGCTTATTTCAAAATCCTCAGATGTTTTCTACACAAATCCTCGTTTTGTGCTTCTAATTCGTGTCTAGCGTTTTGTTTTGTTCTCTCTCTCCGCATTCGTCACCAACCACGCAGCGCTGACGTACTACAACATCTGCCTGCACATCTTCCAGTTCCCCCCTGTCAGCAGAAGTGAGAAAAAAAGTGTTTATTAAGTTTGAAATCTGGATATTTACCTAACAGAAACGCATGGATTCGCTACAGGGGGCCTTTATTCACCACCTGGAGCAGTGTGAGGGATGTTTCATTACAGATGCTTGCACTTTATTTCATGTCTTCTGAACTGTTGACAACAAACACCCTCTTGCCCCCATTGAAAGGCTTGGAAGAGCAAGAACAATATTTAATATAACTCTGACTGGATTATTCTTAAAGAAGAAAGTCACATACACCTAGGATGCTTCGAGGGTGAGTAGAAGACGGACGAATTTCCATTCTCGGGTAAACTAACCCTTTAATTCGATTCAAGTGGTTGCAATCAATTCATGTTAGCCACATTTAGATAAACAAATTTTGTTGAAAGTTAGTCAACTAAATGTATTTAAATGTAGCTAACATAAATTTATGCAACCACTTACCTAAAAAAAATAGTAAATTCAATGAATCATTTTTTTTCAGTGTACATACAAAGAACACTGCTTTGTTTTGCAGGCTGGTGCAACGAGTTCAGCTTCTACAAGTTCAGCTAATGGTAAGCTCAGCTCCTGAAGTCATCTCAATGGCTGTTTCTTGTTCACCTATGCTGTACTCTGCTGCTTGTGATCCCCAGGTTATGCTAGCCCAGTGGAGGAGAGTTTAGCCGGACTCACAGATGCTGTGTATGAGCTCGCCAAGCTCTACCTGAGCTCTTTCTGTCCAACTACTCCTGGCTGCACAATGGAAGAGCCCATGGAGGACAGGAGGGACAGCAAAGAAGCCTCGGGTACCACTGAGCACCTGCAGTTCACTCTGTTTGCCGTTCATGGCATTCCTGCTACCTGGGTCAGCAGGTGAGCACTGTGTCCCTTTTAGTGCTTGTGACATGAGGGTTTCTGAAGCTGGTCTAAGCTTTAGCTTAATACTTTCATAATAAAGAAATAGATTTAAAAAAAAAATCCATTTACCCTTCCTGTTTTGGCCTATCTAGCCCTGCAGTCTAAATAAGTGCATAAAACTTTTTAATTCAGTCCAGACTGATAATGACTCACAAACACACTGCCAAGGTATAATTCTCTACTTCTTTCAAAGCACTGCCTTACTCCATATTTATTACACTGCTATTTCATCCTAGATAATTTGAGTAATTTAGGGTCTGTGTTCTCTTGAAGCAGTCAGCCTCAATAAATTATATCTGGACCATTTAACATTTAAACCAACTTGGAAAGCTTAGAATCACATTATTTCCATTCACTACACAACAATAATTGTATTCAACATGCTTTTGAAACTTTTAAGGCCACCTATGAAAAATGTTACAAGAAATGAGGGCTGTGTCCTCTGATAATGAATATTTGGAGGGTCAGGATGTTGCTGATGATCTCTTACTACAAGGGCTGTGCATTACAGCTAAATGTTTAATACTTTTGACATTGTGTATATTTTGAAACATATACTGTATATTTGTTCTTAAATGGCCCAACATTTTTATTTTTATTTATTTCACAAAAATGAATCAAAATGCCCCAATAGCATTGTTTCATACTCATTAGTCATTAGACAAGGATTCAAGTCAATTGACAGTATTTATGAAACGTTATATATAGTGTGTATATTCTGTTAGAAGTTTGGGGTCAGTTTTTTTTGTTTTTTGTTTTTTTCCCAGAAGTTAGAAGTACTTTTATTACCAAGGATGCATTAAATTGACAGAATGATGGTAAAGACATTTATCATGTTACAAAAGATTTCGATTTCAAATGAATGCTACTCTTTTCAGAAAAGAATTCTGAAATGTATCATGTATCACAGTTTCCACAAAAATATTAAGCTGCATATCTGTTTTCAGTATTGATAAGAAATGTTTCTAGAGCACAAAATTAAAAGTAAATTTTAAAATAAATAAAAAAAACTGCTTCTTACTGAATTTTAGATCAAATAAATGCATTCCTAGGCATAAAAGATTTTTCAAAAACATGAGGAAAATTTACCAACCCCAAATATTTGAATTAGCAGTGTGCGAAAACAAAAGCACATACTTTGCCATTATTTGAAACCTCTCAAAACAAATACTTGAATGAATATATGCAAACAGTTTTTGTGTAAATTGTGCATAAAACTAAATGGATTTTTTTTTTTTATTATTAGTTTTCAAACAGTGTGCTAGTCTCGAGTAACTTTTATATTCAGTCAAATTATGCTTTATGCAAAAGATAAGTAAAGACCAATGTTTTCTTCCCTTTCCGTGCCATAGAGTAATTTGTCCTTCCTGTTTTTCAGTTTTGAAAAATACTACCTGATGTGTGCCCTGACCCACAACAACAGGAACCTCTTCAAACCTGTTCAGTCCAAAAAAGTGGGAACATACAAGAGTCTTTTCTACCACATCAAATGGGACGAACTGTAAGTGTTAATGCTCCTTAAACACACTGGCACGCTACTTCCTGCAATTTCTAGAATTAGAAGGAAATCAGCGTGATTGCTGCCAGTTTCTGCTGTTGGTGATGACTGCCTCTGTTTCTTTAGGATAAATTTCCCTATTTCAGTGGCACTTTTACCACTAGAGGCCATGCTGAGTCTTTCTCTCTACGGACTTCTTAACCAGAATGCGAACAACTCGCCAGATTCCAACAAGCAGCGGAAGGGTCCAGAGCTTTTGGGAAAAGTGTCCATGCCTCTGTTTGATTTCAGAAGGTAAGTCATAAAATAATACCTCAAATAAAATTGATTTACCTTGGAGAGTATATTGTTAAGTTATAGAATTTTCAGGATTGCTTCATAATTGTTTAGGTGCGCATACATTTTTTTTTTTTTTTTCTTCATTTTTCAAAAAAAATATAATTAGGTAATGTATCAGTTATTCAGTACTCATAATGCAAGATCCATAAACAGCTTAATTGTTGATGACTGAAAAGTATGCAGTCACTTCATTATGTCTTTATGTAAAATCTTGAAGAACAAAGAAAACATATTAGGTAACACTGGTTATGATAAAATTACAGATTTCTTGCCATTTTGATTGTGTTTCACTCTCAAAGTGAGCGAACCTATTTATAATTACAAGTTTCACAAAAAATGTAACAATTATGGCAATTTCTATACGAAAGCCCAAAATGTCCACTGGGATGCCTGTGCAAAATTAATAAATTTGAGACGGCAGTAAATATGTAATATACATAATATATATTCTTGTACTTTGTGTTTCAGGGTGCTGTCAAGAGGTAGCAAGCTGCTGAGTTTGTGGACATCTCATCAAGTCTTTCAGCCTGGTGCTGCAGGCAAGGGGAAGAATCCTTCAGAACGGATCATACTGCAGGTTCTTTTATTTGTCCTTTTTTCTATCTAGAGTCAGTTGCTCTTCATTGACATTGATTGACACTAAAGAGGTCATGAACTACCTTTGTCAGTTTTTTTGTTTTATTTTACTGTTCTCTATAGTCCATTTTATAATGTTATCAATAATTTTTACATTAAAAAACATCATGACGTAGTAATTACAGGGGGTCCATGGGACCTTTAAAGTCTCAAAATGTCTTAAATAACGTTTTCCTAATAAACGGCCTTAAAAAGTCTTAAAAATGTCTTATATTCAGATTCGATGGGTCTTAAATATTTTTGGTCACATTACCGCTAAAATATCTTAAGTCTGACGGACCTTATGACTGTTTACAACCATTGGACTGACTGAAGAAACACCCCCCATCCCGCATCATCAGACAGAATTGTAGTAACATTAGCAGAATACAGGTCGAACTACCTTCTTTGTGTATATAATGTTCTCAATAATAATAATTAATATAGGTCTAGCTACTAGCTACAGCTGACCACCAACCTTCTAGCCACTAGCCTTCTAATTTAAAATGTTTTTTTTTTTTTTTACTTGGACAAACATCCTGATTAAAACCTGAGTGACAAAAAAAAGAACCAGCAAAACATCAAAACGAAAGAATGATACTTCTGATTTTAATGTTCCTGCTGCCAGCTGGCATGCTGACATGTCTTCAGTCCAGGACTTTCATCAAACATGTGCAGTTTGGTTCAGATCGAACCTGGTATCTTTGAGGTAAGGTGCTTTCACACTAGCACTTTTGGTGCGCACCCAGGTTCGATTGACCTCAGAGTTCAGTTCGTTTGGATGATGTGAACGCTGTCTTCCGAACTCCGGTGCGCACCCGTGAACCGTACCAGAGTCCGTTTAAAAAGGGAGTACGGTTCATGTGAACTCTGGTACAGTTGCTGCTGGTGTGAACGCAATCGTACCAAATCACGGAAGTGAACCGCTATAATGACGTTTTATCTGATGAAAATGTGTGTTTGTGTGTGTGTGTGTGTGTGTTTCACTCACTTTCCTGACAAGCGTGACTAACACACTGAAAATAGAAAGCTGTATGTCTCATTTCTGTTCACCTTCATTGTTCTTTAGATCATCTGCAGTACATTCGTAAGACAGACGTAAGTGTCGTTATGTACTGAAGCTTTGTAAACAAAACTAACGGTTCAAAAACTTAAATATATAAAATTGTAGAGAGCAATTTTGTGCATTTGCCGCCTTCTCCTGTGCCGCTGTTACTAAGCAACGAGGTAAACAGCTGCTGGTTTGATGACGCAAACGAACCATGGTTCCGACCCAAATAACATAATATGAACGCAGTCCAGCGGGGGCAGGGGGAGGGGGGAGCAATCGAACTCGTGTGCGGACCAGGCAAGTGAACCAAGTGTGAAAGCACCCTAAGAGTAAAACGTGACGTGCTGTTGCCAACAGGTAGCGCTTTGATAATAACTGAATATTTTTATGATGTCTTCAGGCCAGGACTCTTATCAAACGTGTGAAGTATAGGGGAGATTTCACTGCATTAATGGACACTTTTCACATTTCCGGGTTTCTCAGCAGTGGAAGTTGTCGTAATACCACATTCATTGGTTCACTGCATTTCGTTGCCTTGTACCTTACATGTGCAGTGACAATAAAGTGAATCTAATCTAATCTAATCTAATTGGGTTAACTTGAAGAGCAGTAAATGGGAGAGTACCACAGATATATTTTTTGTATTTCCATTTGCTCAGATAGCAAAAGAAAAACTCCAACATAGTGTTTTCATGACTTTCAATAAAAGGAACAAAATTTAGAGAGACCGATAAGGGCAATTAAAAGAGAGATCAAACCGTCCCTCCCATAGACGCTGCATTAGAAAAACCCTTGCATGAGCGTTAACTGTTTTTTTTTTTTTTGTGGTTTGATGCAAAGGTGATATAATACAAAGAATAGCGTTATAAATGTACATAAAAAAATAAAAAAATACATAGATGAAAAACCTTTGAGGAATTACAATGCTGATGTCTTGTGAAAAGGGTCCATAGCATGCTTTAACACTTAGCTATGTGTTGCTAGCATGTTTTAGCATGTTTATAGCATGTTTATAGCATGTTACCTATTTAAAACTTGCTGACACTTTTTAATATGCTGCTAGGAGTCCATAATATGAGCATGGATGTGTTCAGGACTGAACTCCTATCAAACGTGTGAAGTTTAGGGCAGATCGAACATTGTTTACCTGAGTTACAGCAACTCCCTGTTTCATGGTGAAACATCAATCTTTGTCAAACTTTTGCCGAAAACTCAAGATCTTCGCAATTCAGTATGGCCTTATGATAACACTCAGCAAAATTTGAAGATGATCCATTTGAAACTGTAGGAGGAGTTCATTAAAGTACAAGGCCTAAAAAAATTGCAAAAACTGCATAAAAATCGTACAGGACATTCAAAATAAGGGACTTCCTGTTGGGTTTCGGATTTTGTACCAAGAGACTTGTTTGTAGGTATTGGTGTGTTACTTGCGTCTACCGAGTTACATACACGTCATAAAAGCTAATGGGGGTTTGGGGTGTCTTAATTTATCACTCAGCATTCCCGGTTAAAAACAGTCACCGCTCACCACTTCCTCTTACATGTCTAAACATCAAGGGAGTTTTGATATCTCAGTTCTTGACCTCTTTAAATATCATTGTCTGACCATCAACAGGTTGACTTTCCCAATCCAGCGGTGGATGTGCTCTATGTTGGTCCTCAGGAGAACAGCTGCCCAGACCCTCAATCTCTAGATCCACTTGATCCAGGAGATCGAAGTGAGATAGAAAAGCTGTGCACACAAGCATCTGCTTTTGGGTAAGTTTGCATCACAAGACCTCATAGCATAATGTAAATTTGCATATCATGAAGGAAATACCAGTGCTTGCTAAAGAGTAGTGGTAAGAGTTTAGGTAGGATTAGTTTGTAGGCTTTGATTCGGGCTTTTGTTAAATCCCTAATCAGAATGTTTGATACAGTTACAGTGCCACATGCTTCCTGTCTTGTTTGAACATCAGACGCTTCATAATTAGCCTGAGTAGCATATGAATTGAGCATGATTTCAGATATGGAGGATAAAAGAGCCTTTGAGAGCATTATGTAATTGAATCAGTTCTGCCTAGTTACTCCAATTATATGGATCCCCTTCAGCTTGCTTATCTTATTGAAGGGTTTTAACTGAATTGAAAATAAAGTGATTTTGAGCTCCTAAGTATAAGTATAAAAACCTCTATTAAAAAGTCATGGACATCAATAAGCCAATTCACAACACTCTGAATACTAAGATTATGTTCACACGGCAGCAGAGTACAGTAGTCTGTCCTGTTTAACTGACAAATAGACTACCATTCAAACGTTTGCAGTCGGATTTTTTTTTTTTTTTTTTTTAAGAAGTCTCTTATGCTCATCAAGTCTGGGATTATTTGATACAGTAAAGCCAGGCATTAGTGTCACATGGTCTTTCAGGAATCATTCTGATATGGCTAACTGGTGCTCAAGTAGAAAACACTGATGATACACTTTCAATGCAAGTTCAAATGAGCATAATTCATTTAAAATAAAAAGTTCTTTAACATTGTGTTTAAAGTCTGAGCCTAGAGAAGGGGATTAACTTCCATTTTTCCAAGCAGACATTATTTGATTCATTTCTGTCATCTTCTGTATGTACAGGACAGTTTGTGTGTCATGCTGTTTAAGAGAACCATTTAGTTTTTTTTATATGAATTACATTTTAGAGGTTTTCTTGTAAAGATAGCAAAATTGATTCTGCAGTAAACTTTGAACTGTCCTTGACTTCAGAACAAATCTCTATTGATAAGGAGACATTGCAGCTGAAAAGCAGACAGTTGTCAGGCCTCGTTTAGTATGCTCTGCTGAAAATGCAGATGTGAAATAAAAAGCTCAGTCAGCTTTCAAACAGCCACGCAACACTCAGCCTCAGATGGTGGGCAACTTTCCATGCTCATTTTGTGAGCATGCCTCTGAATGCTCACCAAGTGCCAACAGCTGCTGGTCTCCCAGCTTGACTGCCCATTTGCAGACACATTTAAGAGGTGTGACTTGTTTCCTGTGCCTCTTATCGCTGGATCAGAACTAAATCTTACTTTATGCTTCATGGATTAACGGGTTGGAGTGTCTGCTTCTTGGGTTAGTTTGAAGCCCAAAGGAAGTACCATAATTTCTAGTATGCAAGTTGCATTTTTTTTCTCATCTGAAACATGCAGCTTTTATTCCAAAGCAACTTGTATGTTGACTCGAGCATGCAAAACATACACAAAGCAGACACATTTGGAATCGTGCTCACTGAGAGAGGTACTTGAGTCAAGTTTATTTGTGCAGCGCATTTCACACATGCCATCTTTCATTTAAAAAAATTAGTTTAGGCTTTGCGTTTATAATGAATGTCTAGAATGAATGGCACTATAATTTGTTTTATACTTTAGATTTTTCAGTACTCTTTCCTGTTCTGTTCTGAATACTGTTAAATTTGAAGGCTTTTTTTGTGGAGTGAGGGAAAGTAAATTTTATGTTTTTATAGTGTTGGAAAATGTTTTGTTTTATTTGTATTTTGTATTTGACATTATTTCTGAATGTAAAATGTGACTAGTATACAGATATGACGTATCTGTGTTATTTTTTCCCTCAATGCAATTTTTACCCAGTCAGACTTATAGTTAGGTACAGGAAAATATGATACTGTGTCTACTTTGACTTTACCCATCATTCTTTTCCACCAGGCTGTCACGAGCAGACAAGCAGCTGCTCTGGGACCAGCGCTACTATTGTCGGGACTATCAACACAGCCTGCCCAAAATCTTGGCCAGTGCACCCAGTTGGGATTGGGGCAGTATGGGTGAGATCCACTCACTTCTGCACCACTGGCCTCCTCTGTCGCCTGTTTCAGCCCTGGAGCTCCTTGATTCAAAGTATGTATCTGTTCCGCTCTCTCTCTCTCTCTGTTTTATGGCCCACTTTCCTCTCCTTTCCTTCTCACATATTTGCCATGTGACTTTTATAATGTGTCACTTCGGTCGTATGATTTTTCTTCATGTATTGCTTTTAAACTTTAGATTTTTGACCATTTTATTAGTCTCATCACTTGCTTTATTACTGTTCTGTTATGTAGAGGGAGCTGAGCATGTGGTGAATGTTGTGTGTGTTATATTCAGGTTTGCTGACACCGAGGTGAGGAAAGTGGCTGTGAGCTGGATCGAGAGCAGCAGTGATGATGAGCTGGCTGACTATCTCCCTCAGCTGGTGCAGGTGCGCCCACACACACACACACACGCACGCACGTATATGCATGTATTCTGTTGCTTTTTTCTTGGTTATACACAGGGGCAAAGAAGTACAAATCTTAAAGAATGTGCATTTTGGATGCTTGATTGCATGTAATTTACATTTAAATGAAAATGTATCATAGTTTAAATTGATATTAAATGCATTTATTTTTATTAACTTTTCCGATCCACTTAAGTACATCTTTATATGTATTTTACGTAAATCTGTTTTCTTTAAAATATGCTTCAAGTGTACTCTCTGATGAACTGACAAGCATGTGTGGTAAATTGCAGGCAGTGAAGTTCGAGTGTCACCTCAACAATGCCTTGGTGATATTTCTGCTGTCTCGAGCTCTGGGAAATGTCAACATTGCACATTATCTTTACTGGTAAAGTTGTTTATTAATGGCTCTTATCATACCTTTTAAAGGCGGTCAGTTCCTTAAAATATTTAATCACTATTAATATAATAATTTTTGCAAATAATTTAAGTAATAATTCGTTTTAAGGAAGTAGAATCTATCAGTGTTATTTTGGTGGAGAAAGTAAATTTTTAAAGGGACAATTCACCCCAAAATGAAATTTTTGTCATTCTTTATTTAGCTGTTTAAGAATATGGTAAAATGCATAAGTGAATTTAAGATTTAGATACAGTCTGCTGGGTTTGAACTTAGGCTGCTGAGGGATGCCGTGCAGGACCCTGCGTTCGGTCAGCGTTATGACCGCATCCTCGGTGCGCTGCTGTGTCTGTGTGGGACTGGACTGAGGGCTGAGCTTGAGAAGCAGACCAGGCTTGTGCAGCAGCTGGGTGCTCTCGCCGAAAAAGTGCGGCAGGCAAGCAGCTCCACCCGACAGGTAAGCCATGGCTGGCATTAAAGAATATGTTTTGTGATGTTTAACCTTTGCAAAATGCATTAATATTATTGAAAAAAGCATCTTACGCTTATCGCCCAGGATAAATTTATTTGATCAAAAATACAACGAAAACAATATCACATGTTCTTTCGGAAATCATTCTAATATGCTGATTTGGTGCTCAAAACATTTCTTATTGTCATTATTAAATCAATGTGGAAAACAGTTGTGATGCTTCATATATTTGAGGAAACTCCAGCATTTTTTCACAATTCTTTGATTAAGCTTAGAAAATGCAGGGTTTCTTTTTTTTTTCTTTTTTTGAGAAGATAAATGTTTTGTCACTTTTGATCATTTGAATGCTGAATAAAAGTGCTGAATAATATATATATATACACTTTTATTCAGCAAGTATGCATTAAATGATCAAGAGTTTTAATGGTCCCAAATTTTGTAATGGACAATGTACATCTATGCCAGCCACAGAATCCTGTGCTCCATTTTTAGGTTTGTTTTCTTATTTCCAGTAAGGATCTATGAATTTAAACCAAAGGCTTCTGGGAAACAAGTGCAGGATTTTCTAAATTGTTCAACAGCTAGTTCCAAAATCTAATTTAGTAGAACTGTTCAAAACCTGATCTGAATAAACATCAAATAAAGGAAGTGTACATAAGTATAACAGGAATCTTTGGGTTTGAACAAAGGCCGGTTTGACTTTTAGTCCTAGCAAAACACTTAAAAGTATTTTTTTCCTCATTAGTACAATGACCTGTGACAGATTATTGGATCAATGGATGATTGTATTTGGATGAACCCTTGTTCCCTCCAGCTCATCCAGTCAATATTGGTATATTGCCTTGTACTGATACACAATATGGCAAAAATATATGAAAACCCATACACCACACCCAAAAGTGCCTGTTGAGCATTTATTTTAAAAAGAGCATCAGTAAGGTGAGATATTAATGTCTGGCTCACAATCTGTTCAAATTCATTACAAATGTGTTCAGTGGCGTCAGATTTGTTTGTTTGTTTTGTACAGTTCTGTAAAGGGCTAATCAATGACTAAATCATTTTTATATGGATCTTAAGGGTATTGTTATGTTGGAATAGAAAAGGGTCCTCCCCAAAGTGGAATACGCACAGTTCTCAAGAGTGTCATTGTATTCTGTAGCATTAAGATCTGTCTTCACTGGAATTAAAGGGCCTAGCCAAACATGCTGTCAGAAGAGGGTGTCCACATACTTTTGGTCATATAGTGCCTCATCTTTTATCTCCCATGTGAACAAGTGGTTTACATACAGATGGAAAGCTCTTTGCAATGCTCTTTATTACTTGTAAACACATTTTATTGTGTAATGGCTTTGTCTGACTTGGATAAAAAGAGAAAAGATTTCTGCAAGATTCCTAAAACCCAGAAACATATTAAGGTTTCTGTACTTCCGATTCCATCGTTCTGAACTCACTGGGTTTCTGAATGGGTCATTGTTTAAAGCTCTGAAATAAGATCTGTGGTTAACATAGGTCATTTTATTCTAAGATAAAAATACATCAGTAATTCATCAGTCATGATTTACTTCAGGCTTTTATGTATCAAGTGGCTAAATGGGAATGCAGAGGTTGTCGGACACTGAACGGGATGATTGTTTTATTATCATAGTTTTTGTTCATATTTAAAAATGTATTTTATTTTTAAATATTGTTTTCAGTTTAATTTTGTGGTATTTATTTGTCATGCTTATGAAAATGTTGCCTTTGCAGCTACAGTATTTGGAATAAAATATTTTTTATTTCATTTAGAGTAATGTATTTTCTTTATGGTTTAGTTTTAGGTAACAATAAGGACACTGATACTCACTAGTCTGCTTTTACAGCTTCGAAATGTTTATACTAGCGCTCTTGCAAACTATTCTAACTCAAACTTCCTAACTTGTGGATTGAAATAGTTTTTGGAAACTTACGAGTTTGGTTACACTTTATTTTTAGGTTCAGCTCTAGCTATTAGCAAACCACTTTTGCTTCAGTAAACTCCTAATTTGCTTCTTATTAATAGATAGTAAGGTAGTTGTTAAGTTTTGGTTATTGGGTAGTATTAGGGATGTAGAATATGATAATGCATAATATGTGCTTTATAACTACTAATAAACAGCCAATATGTTAATAATAGGCATGCTAATAAGCAACTAGTTAATAATGAGAATTGGTCTCTGTACTAAAGTTTTACCAGGAGTTTTGGGTTGAAGTCTTTAGACTGTGGTTGCAGTTCATATCAGTCAAATCCAGTTGAATGTTTGTTCTTTGTAGGTGGTGCTGCTGGAGGGTCTAGAGAGGGTACAGTCTGTCTTCCAGAAGAACAGCTGTCGACTTCCTATTACTCCCAGTCTGGTGGCAAAAGAACTCAATATCAAGGTGAGTGCCCCAAAATTGACCCTATCTAATTAATAGATTATATCAGCAATTCTAGAGGCTTCAAAAACCACACTGACAAGGAACAGATCTCTTCAGTTCTCATGTCGTGCCAGGTTTTGTTCCGTTTTGCTGGGAAGCGTTCACATGTGATTCACTTCCTTATCATCCTTGCTCACTCCCCCTCTTCCTGTTTCAGATGTAGACTTTTGCACACTCAGCAAAATTGTGTCACTGAACTCCATCTCTTCTCCTCCAGTCAGATCTGACCCCATTTCAAAGACCCTCTTTGTTGCCATGTTGAAGACGAGAATCTAACTAAAACCCTGAGGCTGCTTTTGTAACATGATGCTGCTTGTTTTAAAACTAGGCCTGCTCTTTCTTCAATTCCAACGCTGTACCTCTGAAGATTGCACTGGTTAACGCAGACCCGCTGGGAGACGAGATTAACGTCATGTTTAAGGTGTGTGTGCAGTATTAGTGAAAGGGCCTCCATAGATAGAACGTATTCCCGCTGAGGTTTGTTATTGCTTTACATTAGCTTAGTTTGACAGTAGTGACAGAGCAGTTGGTTTCTTTTTATATTAATTGCAATAGTAGGATCGTCCATTGAATTCAAACTATAAACATGTATGACTGATGGAAACTAGACTTCACTTAAAAATGTGCCACAGACAAAGAAGCAAATTTAAAGGCTCATCTCAGTCATGAACATGCCCTCTAGTGGACGAATCAGTAGTAGAATAAAGATCTTGTACCTACAGATGTAAGCACAGAGTTCTAGATACTCTTGTTTTTGAGGTATTTCCGAATAGCTTATCTGTCTTAACTGTAATTCAGGTTGGAGAGGATCTGAGGCAAGACATGTTGGCGCTGCAGATGATTCGGATTATGGATCGGATCTGGCTGCAGGAGGGACTGGACCTGCGCATTGTCAACTTCAAATGCATCTCTACTGGAAAAGATAAAGGTACAGTATGTTCTGCTCTACATTTTAAACCTATATTCCAACTAGAATAAAATAGTTAAATATGTACTTTTTTAATACTATTATGATTTACATTACCGTTCAAAAGTTTGGGGTCTGTAAGATATTAAATTTTTTTGAGAGGGGTCTCTTATGTTGACCAAAGCTGCATGTACTTGATAAGAATACAGTAAAACAGTAATATTGTGAAAAAAGATTACAATTAGAATTGTTTTCTGTTTTAATATATTTTACAATGTAATTTATACCTGTTATTATTACTCCATTCTTAAGTGTCACATGATCCTTCAGAAATCATTCAGATATGCTGATTTGTTTCTCAAGAAAGGTTTCTTCTTATTTCTTATTATCAGTGTTGAAACAGTTTTTTTATAAAACGATATTTTTGCAACAATATTTTTTTGTGGATTCTCTGATAAGTTCAAAGGAGCAGCATTTGTTTGAAATCTTTTGTAAACTTCATAAGATGCATCCTTGTTGTTTAATAATTTTTTAAAATAATAATAATAATAATAAAACCTACTGACCCCAAACTTTTGAACAGTTGTGAATGAATAGCCTATTCAATGAAAAATGGCCTATTTAATTCTACAGATAAGAGAGAATGTTGAAAATTGACATGGAAAAACTAGATTTGACTTTTTTTGTGCTGTAAAAACTTGGTATGAATTTATTAAAAAATACTTTGTGACTCTGAATGTACAGTAGCATCTGCTTCTATTATATCATTTGTGTGGTTACACAGGCATGGTAGAGTTGGTTCCGTCTTCTGAAACACTGAGGAAGATTCAGGTGGAGAATGGAGTGACGGGATCCTTTAAGGACAAACCTCTTGCCGAGTGGCTCCGCAAGTACAACCCTGCTGAGGATGAATATGAGAAGGTATCTGGATGATTATAAATGGAAGCTTTAGTCAAGACCAAGTTCATGTGGTTCATTGGGTTTTGATGTCATTTCAAACTTATCGAACCCATCTCTTGCCAGGCCTCCGAGAATTTCATCTACACCTGCGCAGGCTGCTGCGTGGCCACTTACATCCTAGGCATCTGTGACCGTCACAACGATAACATCATGCTGCGTTCCTCCGGCCACATGTTCCACATAGACTTTGGGAAGTTCCTGGGTCACGCACAAATGATTGGGAGTTTTAAAAGGTGAATGATATGTTACGCCACGTAAGACTGCCTGGTTTGTGGTTTAGTTTGGTTTTATTACTCTTTTTTTTCTTTTTTTTTCTCTCTCTGCAGGGACCGAGCACCATTTGTCTTAACCTCTGATATGGCCTACGTCATTAATGGAGGCGAGAGACCCACTAGTCGCTTCCAGCTTTTCGTTGACCTTTGCTCACAAGCCTACAACTTGATACGCAAACACTCCAACCTCTTCCTCAACCTGCTGTCTCTGGTATTATACAGCACCATATTGCAAACAAAACAGTCATTTGTGTGTCATCAGTAGAATCTTGTGTCAACAAGAAGAGCTCTGTGTAAATGTTTTTGCCTATATTAGATACATGACATTAATTGCACAACCCTTATTACAGACAGGAAGCTGTTTGAATTATCTTCATTTAGTAGTTTTGTTGCTTTAGTGTTTACTTGTTTACTGATCAATTTTGTATTTGTGTGTTCAACACAGATGACACAGTCAGGTTTACCTGAGCTGACTGGAGTCCAAGATCTTAAATACGTGTATGATGCTCTTCAGCCTCAGACTACAGATGCAGAAGCTACAATTTTCTTCACAAGGTAAATGTGTTGTTTGTTTGTTTATTTATTTTGCTCTCCGAATAAAAAAAAATTAATACCTGTCTCTTTTCCTCCACCTTTTTTTCTTATAGGTTGATCGAATCCAGTCTGGGCAGTGTGGCCACAAAGTTTAATTTCTTTATCCATAATCTGGCCCAGTTGCGATTCTCTGGGCTTCCCTCCAATGACGAGCCAATCCTCTCCTTCGCTCCCCGGACGTACACTATGAAGCAGGACGGCAGGATTCGAGATGCCTCTGTATTTTCATTTCAGAAGAGATACAATCCAGACAAGCACTATGTAAGACTCATTTTATAAAGCAGTTATATATATGTATATATATATATATATATATATATATATACATAATGTTGCTATGTATGTAAATAGTTACCTTTATTACCTTTCTGCATTTTGTAATAAAAATAGTTACATTTTCATCAAAATATTACAAAATCAATGATTCTGATATAATGTATTTTGTAAATATGCTTAGTATCTTCTTCAAGAAAATGTAAAATTTTACTTTTTTTATTTTTTTCGTGTCTCTTTCAGACGTACGTTATACGGATCCTTAGGGAAGGTCAGAATGAGCCGCAGTTTGTCTTCCGCACCTTTGATGAGTTCCAGGAACTGCACAACAAGTTGACCATCCTTTTCCCCCTGTGGAAGTTGCCGGGGTATATGAGTACACCGCTTGTACAATGGTTTGTCAAATTCTAAACTTCTATGTTCCTAAGAGTGTTTTTCCTGTTTCTAGATTTCCCAGTAAAATGGTCCTGGGTCGTACACATATCAAGGATGTGGCATCCAAAAGGAAGGTGGAATTGAGCAGCTATGTGCACAATCTGATGAGAAGTTCAACAGAAGTCACCCAGGTGGGGGAATTGAAATTGAATATATTATTCAAAATTTATCAAATATAATTGTAGTGTTTCTGGTTCATCTCTGGGAGTGATGAGTCAACCAAATATGTCACTCAAATGAATATTCATTGGTCTTTAGTAACATGGTCAGAATTTCTGAAATGTTTTTGAACAGACTCCTATGTTCTACAAGTCTGAATTTTTTTATCATAATATTCTATTTTAGAATGAACTTTTAGCAGCCATTATTCCAGTCCTCAGTGTCACATGATCCTTCAGAAATCATTTTCATATGCTGATTTGGTGCTCAAGCAACATTATTATCAATACTGAAAGAAATATCAAGATCAAAGCAAAATTTGAAACTTGATTTCTTTCAGGATTCTTTAATTTCTTTCAGGATTCTTTAATGAATAGAAAGTTTGAAAAGTTTGAAATACAAATTGTCTTTACTGTCACTTTTGAGCAATTTTATGCATCCTTGCTTAATAAGAGTAATAATTTCTTTCAGAAAAAAATCTAACTGAACCTAAACTTCAGAACAGTAGTGTAATAAATGTGACTGATTATTTTTTTCTTAGTGTGATCTTATCTACACATTCTTCCACCCTATTGCGAGAGATGACAAGACCGAGGGGGTTGAAGGACTCTCTAAAACTCCAGGTATGTGTCGTATTTTTTTTTTTTATATGTATTTTAAAGATTGGAGGTGAACGCACCACATTGTCATGCTTGTTTTCATATGTTTGATGTCTGTTTGGCAGATACGCCTCCAGTGAGTCCCACCACCGGCCGCGTGGAGGGTGAGGTGAAGCTGTCGGTCTCCTACCGAAACAGCACGCTCTTCATCATGGTCATGCACATTAAAGACCTGGTAAGAAATATCAAAAGCACCTGTCTTCAAACTGATCCCATTTTCTGTTCATTCCAAAATCTCATCCGTTTTTTTCCTCCCAAACACAGATATCAAATGACGGTGCAGACCCAAACCCTTATGTGAAAACATACCTTCTCCCAGACCCCCACAAAACCTCCAAACGCAAAACAAAGATCGCCAGGAAAACTAGGAATCCGACATTTAATGAAATGGTAACTAAAACCTACCTATTTACCCATGCGTGCTTTATTCTAAAGCTAATAAACGACTTCCTTCTCTCTTTACTCGCAGCTGGTGTACAGCGGCTACAGTAAGGAAACCATGAAACAAAGGGAACTTCAGCTGAGCGTGCTCAGTGCGGAGTCTCTGCGAGAGAACTGCTATTTGGGTGGCATCACCCTTAGCCTTAAAGACTTTGACTTGAGCAAAGAGACTGTCAAGTGGTACAAGCTCACAATGCTGCCCTACTTTTAGATCCAACGATTCTTCCACAAAAGGTGATGTGACTGCATCAAGTGCCCTTACAGGACCACTTCACGTTCCCCCAGCATCTCCCTCTCTCTCTCTATGACACTAATCAAGGTTGAGTCTTTGTTGTTCTGTACATTTGGAACTTAAGAGGACCAAACGGCTTACTTAAAGAAGAGTTTATATTATTATATATATAAATATAAGAATATATATAGAGAGATTGACACTTGTATTTTTAAAACTGCTCATTTTTACACTTTCCTTTTCTATATATGCAAATAAGAAACATTTAAAGTCTGTATGGTTCTGAGCTATCAAAACAAGCACAGCAGAGTTCACTGTGCTTTTGGTAATGTGCCAAATGAAGTGAACAAACTCATGACCACGTCCCTTTAGGGAACAATAACAGGGTGCCTTCACACGCTCTCCTTTCATTTTCGCAATTCTCAGTACATTTGTGGTTTAAAAAAGGCCCTGTTTTGTAAGCTAATGTAGTATGTACTTCCTATGGTGTGGTTTAGAGTTGGTCAAGGTGATTTTTTAAAATCCACCAATGAATTTGTGTAATGAACCCTCTTTAAAAAGGGACCAGCACGTATGGCTAAAAGCTATTGCCAGAGCGGAATCGTAATCTATGAGTTTACCAGGAGGCATTTTTTAAAAAGATGCACAAGATTGTCATCACTCACGGCAAATAGTGATCTGATTCGCTGTTTTATGACTGTTAAAAATACATTTTGAATGGATATTAACATGGCCAGTTATTTATTGGTTATCATAACCTGAACGAATTGATGTTTGCTGTAATTCTGACTCCTTCTTAAGGAAAATTAAATGTTTTTGAACACCTCTCTGTATAATTGTTGTTTCTGAGGTTAAAAACATACTTGAACCAGTAGGGGGCAGGCAAGAAACATACAGCCGTTTTTTTTTTGTTTGTTTTTTTTTTGCTTTTGCACTTTTAAATTTTCAGATTTGGTTAAAACGGTTTTCATTTTGTTATACAGTGAGTTACTTATGTTATTTTATTATTATATATTATAATATTATAATTAGGTTTAATATTCTCGTTGTCATTGATGAAGATGCTCTGTGATTTTCCAGTGGTATTTTAGTATCATCTATATATACTGTTATAATTATTTATATTTTGAACTAGCTTTGATTTAATTCTCTCTTTTTTAAGTAATTTTACATTCTTTAGATTTTTATTTTGCCTTTTTTATCAATTATATTCAACCTTTTTTAAAATGGTTTTAGTAATTTGTGTACTTCAGCTTAAAATAATTTTTAGTTAACTTTTAAGTTTTTCTTATAGCACTTTTATGTTGTTTCTGCTTAATAACAATTAAAGATTAAATTATTATAATAAAAATACATTTATTTTATAAAGCGTTATAGGTATTTTATATAGCGCCTATAGTTGCTTTCTCAAGCCCTGTACATGAAAGCTTACATAAAGGAAAACACAACAATATAAGACAATATACTATTTAAAAAAAAAACAGAAAACAATATAATAAAAACTAATCAAATAAAAGCCTTACTGAAAAATAATGTTTTGAGAAAAGATGTAAAAACAGCTTAGAATTAGCATCCCTAATGTCAGATGGGAGAGAATTCCACAGTTTTGGAGCATATGTTAAAAGGCCGTCACCTCTGGATCTCAACAGTGTTTTGGGAACAACTAAGAGACTGCTGAGTAGATTGTAAATTGTGAACTGGCGTAGACCATGCAGAGCCTTGTAAGCATTAGGATTTTAAAATCTATACGTATTTGACAGGGAGCTAGTGTAACATCTTCAAAACAGGAGTTATGTGGTCACCAGCCCTAACCCCAGTTAAAATTCTAGCTGCTGAATTCTGCAAGTATTGCAATTTGTTAAGAGAGGGTTTAGACACTCCAACAAGGAGAGCATTACAATAATCAATTCGGGAGAAAACAAAAGAATGAATAAATTTTTTTGCAACAGAAAAGGGCAACATAGCCTGAATACGTGCAATATTTCTAAGATGAAAAAAGGAGGTCTTTACCATGTTCTGTACAAAAGGCTCGAATGACAGGGTGTCGTCAAAGATAACACCAAGATTTTTTTTAGTTTACTTTGTAGCTTTAGGGCAACACCATCAACTGATAGATCTAAAGAAACAGCATTTTGCTGTTGGTGGGAGAGCCCAGAAGCATAACTTCAGTTTTAGAGCTATTCGGACACGGAACATTTTTAGACATCCACAACTTAATCTCAGTAATACAGTTGGAAAGATGAGGGACATCCACAAATTGTCCAGATTGAGAATGTATATTAATCTGAGTGTCATCAGCATAGAAATGGTAGCTGAGGTTAAGGGATCTTAATAGCTGACCAAGAGAATAAATATAAATTCTAAAAAGCAGGGGACCAGGAACTGAGCCCTGTGGGACACCAGTACAAACAGGATCCACATCAGATCTGAAACCATCCATAAAAACAAATTGATTGCGACCCATGAAATATGACCTAAAACAATCTAGGGCAGTCCAAAGACAGTTTCCAGTCGGTTAAGTAAAAGCGTGGTTAACGGTGTCGAAGGCTAAACTAAGATCAAGTAAGATGAAAATCGAGAGGGCGCCAGAATCAGAAGCTAACAGTAAGTCATTAACAACAAGGCTGTTTCAGTGCTATGCAACTATGGTGAATTGTACTCATGTTGAATTACTTGTGTTGTGTTGTTCCAAACCTCTATGGCTAAATGATAGAAGTAAAAAGGAACCAAATTTCAAAAACCTTCTTTTGTGTTCCACAGAAGAAAATAAAGTCAAAAGGTTGATAATGATTTGGTGGACTACACCTTTAAAGCTTTGACCCTCACACACTAATGATTTCTGCTGAGGTGTTGGTGTGATCCTTAGGGACTCTTGTGGTGTGACCCAGGTGCACTTTGTCATTGGCAGTAACATTCTAAAGGTCTAAAAGGCCTGACCTCAGATCTGCCAGCATATCTGTACCACCTCATTAAAAACAGGCTGTTGCTGTGAGAAAACATCTGGAGAGAAAGACTAAAGCAGTCAGGCCAGTGCACACATTTGCTTTGTCACTGAGGTGAGAGTTTACTGATGAGGAAGTATGCACGATTTGACATGATCTTTGCTCCTTCCTCGACAGTCACACAGGGCTGCTGTAGATGTACATTTTGTATTTAGAGGAAGGAAAAGCAATGCAACAGCATAGAGATGATGATGAATTCCAACTGCTTCCACACTGGTAGATTAAATTTAGGCATTTTAGGTTTACTCCATGTATCTGACTTGCCACCTGTACAGTAAAGTAATTGTCAAGTAGGCTACACAGGCTACAGTTAGCTGCTTTGTCTTTCACAAATATTTGTACCACAGTAATGCACAGGAAAATAAAATAAATGAAAGCACTAACTTAGGTTTAAATTGAAAATTGTATATGACTAATATTAAATTAGGCATATTTGTAATCTGGGCAGCAATTTTTACTTAAGTGTATTAGGTTGCACTTTCTTCTTGAGGACAGTAATTTACTGATCAGTCTGTTACAGACTAAATTAATTTATGGCCTTCTGACATATGCTTGACGTTATCTCTCGTAGTTTTCTACAGTGTTTTTTCTAGTAACGTGACACGACAAACAGAGTAACAAGGTTTGAAATGTGAGTTTAGTGAGGCTTTATCTGAAAATAGTCCTATGTTTTATGCACAATTCAAAATGCCTTAAAGGGACTTTGATCCAGTCTGGACGTAGCGAGTGCAAAAACCTATTTATTCCCTTAATTCAATCCTTATTTTATCATTAAAATAAATAAATGAGTATTTATTTGTCTGAAATATATTTCCACGATTATATAGTAAGCTTACCGTAACTGCGTGATGTAATAGTAGCAATATCTAAACCTGTTGCTTCGTGCCATGATTCCACATGGGACAAACCGTGCGTCACTGGACTACGCTATCATGTGGGCGTGGTTTGTGCGAAAGAGGGCGGTGCCAGTGTGAGTGACACATAAGCGATCAAATCAAAGGTCGCACTGTTGCAGCGCTGGAGATATTTGTTTATAGTGAAGTGTTTTCTTAAGTTGGAGTCGTTTGTCGCAGTCACACATTATTTTTAGGGGGTGCTGGAAACAGGACTTGGTGACCATGTGGACCTCAGCAGCTTTCGCTCGGAGTTAACGCTCTCATATCTGCGAAGATGTGGTTAGCAAACTTCAAAAATCAGCCGATAAATTACGACAGAGAAAACAAACCAAGGGACGAATATCAGAATACGTGACAGGGTATTGTTTGAGGATGGAAAGGAGTGCGTCGGAGCGGACCGCGCTGCGGCGGTTTGGGGACAGCGGCATGATGCTTCTGCCTTGGACCAAACAGATCCTGACGGTGCTGTGGGAGCACCTGAGACTGCTGGTCCAGGTCATCTGCTGCACTTTGATTTCAGGTAATTCTGCTTTTAATCATTCATATATTTGCATTGAAAATACCCGTAACCTATGCCATTGGAGATTTGCATAATCTTTTTCAGTATAGATGCAAGTGCAAAGAAAAAAAAATGTAATATGTAATACTTTCGATAAAAGATTTGAATATTCATTCATTTACATTCATCCGAAACGAAACGCATTTTCTTTAGAGGAGAGTGACATAGAAAGAAAACAACATTAATAGTGATACAATACTGCATTTTAAACCAAACAACTCAGGGTGGGAGGGTTTTTGTTTATTATAATATAATTATGAATATTTCTAATAATTATTAGTATTTATTCAATTTTACCTGGCTAATTTATTTATATTTATACTATAATTTTTACTATGCATCCATCCATTCATCCTAATATACATTTCTTATATTTATTAAGAGAAAGGTCTCTATTTATAGGTTAAGGTACTTTAAGTAACTCTTTGTTTGGTCCCCAGTTTTCCAGATGTTCAGGTTTGAAGTCCATGTGAGAATTACAGACGAGACAGGGCAACACATTCAGCACATGACAAGTAGGTCAGGAGACCCTTCTGACAGTTTCCTGCTCTCATCCTTGTTTGAAAACAACAAAAACATGGTGGTCGGGGGTTCCAGTCCACTTTCAAAATTTGGCAGGGACCCATTCGATGTCAGCTCTCACTCCAGAGCTGTCCTATCCAGTCTGGTTGGCGATGAACTCTGTTGTTCCTTGGTGGACGACCTTGTGTCCCAAGCAACAGAGTGTCTCAATGACACAGAAGACCTCTATATTGGAGATCGCTCCATGTGGAAACATGGATATGACTGGACCATATTAGGAGGATCAGAAAGGAAATGCGAAGAGAACACCTGCACGTTTACTGCACATGTGTCTGGGTTTTCTGCAAAGGAGTTTGTAAAGCATCAGAAGCTCATCGCTGATCCTGATTCATGTAGTTCATCTACAGAGGATGTTCAAGCTCCATGTCCAGTGCAGTCAGTCGGTCAGTTCTCAGACAGCGAATTCAGCTGGGGAAGCACAGACAGCTCTTGTTTTGAAGGAGAACGAGAGGAGAATGAAAAACTCTGGGACCTTCTGACCAGCTCGACGGATCCATATCACCCTCTACACTTCACGGCATGTTTGTCCAGTGCAGTTCCTGTAAAAAGCAAAACCCAGGTGGTTTTGAAGGCCGAAAGTCCCACTGTATCACACTCCACTGCATCTACGGGCTCCGATTCTTCTAAAACAGGTTCTGAAGATGAAGAAGAAGAGGCCTTATGGAGATCCCTCTCTCAGAATGATGACCCATATCACCCTTTGAATTTCAGAGCCCCTCTTCAAAGCTCACCAGCTACATCAGTTCCTTCAAAACATGATTCGCCCAGTGACAACACACAAAATAAAACCCATAGACTCTTAAAATCTTCAAGACGCTCAAAGCCGCAGTTACCATCAAGTAGAGTTGCTCGCCATTGCTGCCACAAATTACCAGTTGAGACACTAGCAGTGGTGCCATGGAGAAGACATGTTGGTCTGACTGTTCTTCAGGGCAACCAAAGGAAATGTCCCAATTTTAAGAAGGTAATTATCAGACTTAAAGGAATAGTTCACCAAAAAATGAAAATATTGTCATCATTTAATTACCCTCGTGTCATTCTTTCTTATGGTGAAAAAAAAAAAATATATATATATATATATATTATTTTTTTTTTTTTTTTTTTTTGAAGAACCAAACAGCTGTTAGTCCACACTGACTTCATTAGTAAGGGAAGAAATACTATGGAAGTCAATGGGGACCAACAACTGTTTGATTACCAGCATTCTACAAAATATCTTCTTTAATGTTCAACATAAGAAAGAAATTATACAGGTTTGGAACGACATGAGGGTGAGTAAATGATGACAAAAATTGTCATTTTTTGGGACAACAATCTCTTTAAGGTGTGGTCACTGTTGTTTAGCGAATTTTCGCGATTGGGAATTTCGATTTCTCCACAACAACAGGTTCAAGTTGCTCACTCAAACTTACCAAGCTGAACAACAGAAAGCTACATGGTTTGAAAGTGATTTTTGTGAGAACTGTGCTTCAGACATCACACCACTATTGACCATTTTGCGATTTGACCGCACCTTTATGGCACTTATGCAGGGTTGCATCTGGCGTGAGAGTTGGCAACCCTGACTTATGTCAACTGTCAATCATTGCTTGCTAACATTATGTTGCTAATGTTTTCCAGGTGAAATTTTCTCCTATCGTGCAAGTCCACAAGATGCAAGCTTGGTCCTTTGCTTTTCAGGCATCTCGTAAGGGACCGTGGGAGGAGTTTGCACGGGACAGAGACCGTTTTCGAAAGAGAATCCGTGAAACTGAGAAGGCCATTGGCTACTGTTTTAGTTTGTCACACAGAGAAAAGCTGTGGGCCTATAAGGACAGAACACAGAAGTAACCAGCCCTTGATTTTTGCAAAAATTGGTTTCTGATTGTAATTATTGATTTTATAGTTCCCTGGCCTCTAGACAGCCTCTAGACTGCTATATTGACTTAAATTGACATTCATACCTCACTTCTGTGTCCCAACACACATTGTACCTTGACTGCTATGAAAAGTTACTATTTTTTTTTTTTTGCCATGCCTTACAGACTCTTCAGTGTGACTGATCACACACATTTATTTTTTAACACAACTTAAAAAATTGTTGCAGTTGATATGTTGGAGTACTAGACTAGTGTTATTTTATTTAAAGTGATCACCTAAAAATGAATATTCTGCCAACATTTACCCTCATGTCATTGCCAATTCCAAGACTTTTTTCATGTGAAACACAAAATAAGACTTTTTGAAAAATGGCATGATGTTTTTTCCTATTCAATGAAGGTCAGAGGGCCCAGTGTTGTTTGGAACCCACTGACTTTCATTGTATACATAAAATAGTTTAGTAAAAATAGTTTTTAAAAGTTCAGTAATCTTCAAAACATAAAAATAGTTCAGTAGGCCTAATAATTCTTCAAAATAGATCCTCTTGTATTTCACAAAAGAAAGAATGTCACACATGTTTGGAAAGATATGAGGAAGAGTAAAAGATAACAATTTTCATTTTTGGGTAAATTGTACCTTGTTTATTCCAGTGGTTTTAAATGGTGTGAAAATAGGCTGTTTTTTTATTTTTCATCATGTTGACGAAAATGTAAAGAAAAAAAATGATGTAACAAGACCAAGTTACAATGCACCTCAATGTTTACATTTTTCTATATATAGATAAATATATATTTGTTCAGATACACTACTGTTAAAAAGTTTGCAGTCAGTAAAATTTTTCATATTATTTTTATTAATGCCTTTAATTCAGCAAGGACACAATCAAACACATCACAGTTTCTTCAAAATTATTAAGAAGCACAATTTACAACAATTATAATGTTAAGAAAATGTTTCTTGAGTATATAATATTTCACAATATTCCTGTTTAACTGAATTTTGACCAAATAAATGCAGCCTTATTAAGCAGAAGAAACTTCTTTTAAATATATTGACAAATCTTACAGACCCCAAACTTTAGAGCAGTACTGAATATGTAAATTACATCCTAAACCATTTGTCCTACAAAAACAGATGCTGTTATGTTTGCTACTTTTGCCATCACTGATTATTGCAGTTTTTTCTGTTTTATAAACTCTTACTCTTCAAATGTTCTATTATCACATCCTGCATTTGTTGAATGTAGATTTGTTTCCTTGCACACTGTGTCCTGACTCATTTATTTGGTTCATCTTACTAATTCATTGTGTCTCAGACTCTGACTGTAGAGGTACAGAACTCCTGCGAGACCGTCATGTGCAGCCCCCTGTAAGAGAGAGTTAAAAACAAAGCGTGATGAAACTCTCTCCCGTGAGGAGAAATCAATTAGCATCTCTCCTCGACACATCAGCTGCAACACAAGCTTGCATGGTGCAAAGACAAGCAATCGTTTACACAATCTTTCAGGCTGTGACAACAGACTGCGTGTCTAATTTAATGATGCTCTGTCCCTGAATTAATTAGATTGCATTTCAGACACATTTATTGATAACGCAAAGGTGGACACATGCTATAATGAAAGTGTTTAACACCATATTAGCAATAGTTGACTGGTTGTACTTTAATTATTGCTTGTTGAAACAGCAACAGATTTGAGAGCAGTTTGAGGAAGGCTTGGTAGCTGGATGCATGATGGTAGTTGCATGTGGCACTGCTGTGGTGTCTTCCTCTCGAAGGTGCATTCACCCAGGTGACCTTGGTCTCTAGGCAACCAAGCACAGCACTATCTGGCAGTGAGAGGATTGCATGTGATTGCAGCAGGGGCTGGTGTGTTGTGGCCCCAGCCTCTATTACTCATCCTGGAGAGTCCAAAGCTTGAGAAGGGGGATCTCTGGAGTCACAATTACAAAGCACTGACTGCCTGATGCAATAGAGCAGTCAGCAGCCACAGTGTGTGAGACAAAAGATAGTCAGACACATGTTGCAGAGAGAAATTTGTGCTGGATTGGTTAATACAGTTATTTTTAAATAGTTCTGAACATCAATAATGTGCACGGTCAGTGTATATTAAGTGGTTAAAAACATGAATGATTAAAAACAGTGACTCTTCCCTGTCTGATATGTAAACCCATTTGAATATTTAAATTAGATGCAGCAGCTTCACAGTGTCATTTTGTAAATTCAGTACTAGGTTCAAGCACCTTTACAGCCTCAAGTCTTTTGGGATATGATGCAACAAGCTTTGCGCATGTACATCGGCAATTATCTGCCATTCTTCTCTTCACCTCTCAAGCTCTGTCAGCTTGGATGGGGGCTGAAGGACATTTTTCAGGATTCTCCAGAAATATTTGATGGGTTCAAGCCCAGGCTGTGGCTGGACCACTCAAGGGCATTAACAGAGTTGTCCATAAGCCACTCTTGCTGTGTGCTGAGGGTCATTGTCCTTTTGGAAGGTGAACCTTCTGCCGTGATGTTCTGCATGCTCTGGACTAGGTTTTCTCTAAGGCTATCTCAATATTTTGATGCGTTGAACTTTCCTTCTCTTACGAGTCCCTCATGAGCATGAAGCTGCTACCAGAACACTTTACTTTTGTGATGCTACTGTAGAAGTTATGAGCAGTGCCTGGTTTCTTTCAAACATGATGGTTGAATTGAAAACCATTAGACCAGACAATCTAACAATCTTTGCACAAATCTAAAAACTAAGTCCTTGAGTTGCTTTGTTGCAAAATCCAGGTGTTTTTTGTTGCAAAAAAACAATTTCCTTCTCCATCAATTGCTCAGGAGGCCAGCTCTATGAAGAGTATAGTTTTTCTAAACTTGTTCCATTATGGATAACATTATGGAGGTTACATATTTATGTGAGCCTTCAACGCAGCAGAATTTATTTTCTGTAATCTTCCCCATATTGCAAAATCAATCCATATTGCTAAAAGCTTTTCTTATACCAGACCAGAGAATGATAGTGTAGCCGAAAACAGTTCTTGAAATTAGGCAAATTTTTTTAAACCGCATGCTGTCTGTATGTTTACACATGCGGTTACATGAACTCGTGTCACGAATGAAGTAGGCCAAACCACAGCAGAAAGCTTTGATATGAAACATAGACACAGATCTCTCTACAATGGTTAGCTGTATGTGCTGCATGGCAACCATCACAAGGCGTCTCCATTGAGCAGGTTTGGATCCATCTTCATTATATCCAGTACAGAGCTCTGCTTGGCTGTAACATTTATATGCTATATTTTTTCATAATCTGAATTAAAATACGAAACTACCAAAAATACAACCAGACTGCAACGATCTTTCAATTTTTTTTTTTTTTTACATAAATACATGTAAATTAAATGTTATTATTTGTAGATAGATAGCAGCTAAAATATAAATCTCAAGCACGTTTTTATTTATTTATTATTTATATATATATATAAATTTTTTTTGCAAAGAATCTGACTAGAAATAAGTTCAATAACTTATAAAAAGTTATATAGGCTATATAGAGTCCTATCATAGTGTAGGTTTCATATATGTTAGGTGGATATAAAGTTGAACTAAACTCTTTATGTTACAGGGGATTTCAAACTTTTTTTGTCAGCCGAACCCCTTTGACCTAAATTATGTAAGTTACGTGAAGTAGCCCATTGAGATTTTAATTAAATATTTCAATTATTTAATGCCACATTTGCATGTTTAACTTTAAAAAAAAATATTTTTTTATCAGTTTTAAAAGTATTTTAATTTTAACATATAACTGTAATTTACAATGTAACAAAATTTTTTAGAATAATATATATATATATATATATATATATATATATATATATATATATATATATATATATATATATATATATATATATATATATATATAGGCTATACACAGGGTTTCCCCAAAAGATAATTATTTTTATCCATTTAAGATTTTACATTTACATCACATTTGTATAAACCTGTAACATTTCTTTGCAAAAACCTTTTAATTATTAATTTGTATAAACTCGCAGGCATATCGTGTACCAACCTCACAAACCCCCTGTAATTCCCTCACGAACCACCAGTGGTTCACGAACCCCACTTTGGGAAACCCTGTGTTACTGGAACTACGACGAATGATGTACGTGCCAAAAACATTTTGACCGCGGTCTGTAACGTTACCAGATTGGAAACGATAATGAGGTTGCTAAAACGTCAACATACCAGCGTTTCTAGTGTTAGAAAAACATTTAATAGGCCTATTTTACAATTGATTTTTTTTTTAAATATGCTAAAGTACAAGAGACAAAGATTGAAGTTGCACAGTTTAATACAAATAAATAATAGATATTTAAGATGTAGAAGCTTGAAGCATGAGATCAAATGGATGGCAGCCTATATCTACATTCTGTATTCTGTTATGTACATGTACATTTGCCTCAGATTTTATTACATTTAATGTGTAAAGTAAACTTTAAAATTAGGCTATTTTGAAGTTAAACTTTTATAAACCCGAATACATAAATTGATTGTGTATTTTGATTGTGTAGTATTTTGCATAAAAATATATTTATTTATTTACTTTCTTCTTAACACCATTCCAGCAACTATGGCTCATGAGCGAGAACCGGTTAATCCATACACAAGTCTGTTTTACACACAAGTTGGTGGAGGTACAGTGTAGAATCTTCAATTCACCTAACCCAAGACATTTTGAGCAGTGAGAGGAAAAAATAAAATTTAATTAATGAAATTATTTTAATGAAATTATATTTAAATGAAGTTTAAACTACAGTGAAAATGCTAATTATATGCAACATACTTCATCCTCTAAAGAAATGTAAACTTTATGAACCATTGGAAAATGAACAATACGAGCAATCAGAAACATGGCACAGTTTTTTTTTTTTTAATGTATTTAATATTTAAGTAAAACTGCCAGATGCAGATATTAGTGCCTCAAGCTAAGGTGCCTGATGCTACCAGGGATTGGGATTCTTTGCAAGATGAAGAGGCCACTCTCATCAGACCGAGGGATGGAGAGTCGGAGACAGGAATGTCTGGGGCAGCTTCGACAGGATGAGCTTTCCCAAGAACCAGCTGTCAGGAACTTCAGGGAGCACGATGATGGGACAAGGCATGGAGGCATGGCCACTCACTTCATTTTCAAAGGTTTAGACCTGATTTGCCAGGGGAAGGACTTCAAAATCCTTGAACATAACTTGGTTCTCTGCTTGCTGAACCAAGCTCAGCTTCTCAAAACACTCCTTCCTCATCTTCTTTTTCTCTGCCATCTTATTTCCTTTACCAACAGACTGATGGTGGTACTCCTAGAGAACAGTAATGTATCAGTAACTTGTTTTATTGTTGCGATTTTTTATGATTATTTTACTTCCTTTTATGTAAAGTCCTTTGAACTTAAATGAAATGTGCTGCATAAAAAAACTTGCCTTATACTGACAGGCCTCTAGGTGTCACAATACGACCACATCAGAATATTGAGTGACCCCTTTTATACTGGCAGCCCTAATAAATAATCTTATTTGTATTTTTCATGCCACTGGCAAATGATCCATGTCTACTGTGAAGATCCCACAGAAAACGTTTGAAGGAGCAGTGGTGCCGTGATCTGTAATCAAATAGTCCTTTTGTTTTATTTTATTTTTTTTATTTATCTACAGAATGTCCATGTCAGTATATGGTGTACATATTGCACTGGTAAAATGTTTTCTGCTTTTCCAGAAATGCTAAACTATAATTTGTTTTCAAATAATGATTTTGTTTACAAAGCTTATATATATATAGCCTATATACATTTAAAGGGCATATCATAGCTACTAATTTTGCATCTTTTTATACCGGTAATGTAAAGCCCTTTTATTTATGTGAGTGTTTTATATAATTTACTACTCAGCATAACACGTTTAATATGACTGAATCAACCTGATAAACTAGTCATTTAAAGTGGATCAAGAAAAAATAACTTAAGCTAACAAATGCACAATACATTTTACTGTAAATGTGTAATAGTAACTATGAGTAAATACAACAGCAGGTTGCCAAGTCTGCGGAGCTGTTGTCGATAAAAAGTGGAAACAGGAAATCTGGCCACTATTTTCTATGTCTTTCAGTGCTTTACTGATTCAGATATATTATCAAATAGTTTTTAAATGCCACAGAACTTACAGAACCTTAATTTGTGAAAATAAAACTTTTGAAAAAAAAATTAATCAATCAATCAGTGTTTTGAAAAACATGCATAGGGAACATTCAATTTAATGGAACACCAAGCACTAGAATGCAATATACAATCTGTTTTGCCTGAAAAATACATTATATGATCTCAAGAGCGTGAGCAATGGTTTTCCCTACGTTGCAGGACGATAGTCTGTATTGTAAGGAATTTATCTTTTTTTGTCGGCCAACCTTGCTCACTGAAAGCCAAGCGCAAAGTTAGCCCTCCCCTTTAATCGCCTTTTGCCCGAGCGCCGATCGCTCGAGAGGACAGCGAGGAGGGAAGATGAGGTAGACCGGACTTTACACGGGAATAATGGCGGCGCCGCTCCGGCGGGACACCTTACCTGAGAACCACTCTTATGGGGTGTGCAGGGACGGCAGGGTCTTTTTCATAGAGTGAGGATATGTGTTTACTGTTGCATTAGAAAGAATTTCTTTCTCATACCGTACGAGTGTTTCCCAGCCAATTGCATCGCTAACAGGTGGTTTGTTTTCCTGGCAGCGATGAGACGAGAAGCACTTCTTGGCTTCATCCCTGCACCGTTCAACCTGTCAATTCTGGACACATGATCCGATCCGGTAAGTGCATCTCATTTCCATTTCAGCATTTAAGTGTTATTTCGTGTTGCGCAGGCATTCAAGAATAATTGAACGCTAAAAGTTTCACAAACGTGCTATGTTTCTTGCCTCCTAGATCTACCCGCAGGTTGGGAGGAAGGGTTTACGAAGGAAGGAGCGAGTTTCTTTATTGAGTAAGTGGATGTGTTTATAGTAATTACACCTTACTGCAGTGCTGTAGTGAGTCAGGTGGATGACAGGTCATAAGAGGGCTTAATATGGCTGTCCGAGTTGTCAGCAGAAAATGAATATTGAGAATTGTGCACGAGGGGTATCAAAGGTAAGCTACAGTAATGCACAGTTATTGTCTTTGTAGACTGGCATTCAAGGTCAAAGTCTACAGAACAGAACAGATGACAGTTGATTTCTCATGTTGGCAGAGTCTCAAAACCGAGCTACTGTGTGTGTATATATATATATATATATATATATATATATATATATATATATATATATATATATATATATATATATATTATATATAAATCTTAAGTTTAAAATTTTTGTTATACTGTACATACATTATGAATAGCTAAGTTACACAAATTTGACCTGAAGGCATTTGCAGCAATGGTGCACACTGGCAAGAATTATGCATGAGGGCGCATATTTCCCCACACAGATTTTGCATCAGATTCAGTCGGTCCCTGGGTTTTGAAAGTGACTTGTGTATATAAATCTATAGTGACTGGACCTTAAGAACCACTGATTAAATAATAAAGTTGAATTAGTTTCAGTCTCTCCCAGTGATTTCTGATATCCTCAGAGTTGGCTCAGGGTCTACTCAAAAAAAAAAGCTCAGTATTCACCTTGAAGCTTGGACAAAAAACCACAACTGAGAACGTGTCAAAGCCAATATTAATGAAGAAGCTGCAATTGAAAAATATGGTGTTGTGATCATAAAACCTGCACAGTTGGAGCACCAAGATATAAACTTCATCTGCCCTGGCCAATACCTGACTTGAATTATGAATATTATCAAACCACTGTGATTATGTTTTAAAGAGAAGAGCGAAAAGCCAGTTCTCTCCTCGAATATCTCTGAAGAAACTGGGAGGGTTTCTGATAGACAACATCAGAAGTTGAATCTATTCTAAGAAGGTTGGAAATGTATTAGGGGCAAATGGTGAAACATTTGAAAGCATTTGGTATGATTAAATTATTATGAGTTTCAGGGCAGTAACTCACACAGAATAATATCTGCTAGTGCAGAAGCCTGAGCCCAGCTTTCAAGCAAGGACTAGAATCTGTTGAGAAAGTATTTCTTCATCCTTTTATACATTTTTTAACCTCTCATGGCCCCAACAGGAAATTAATAGAACAAACAGGTTCATGGCAGAGAATTGAGACGTTGTGATCATATTTTCAAAGCTATGACTAGTTATGCAGGCCACCAATGACATTCAGGCATCAAGAAATAGGAGTGCCTGATCATGCAACAACAGAGGAAATAAACTGGTGATCCTGTGGATCAAGTGAATAATTAACTTAACTACAAGTTGCTGAAAGTGAGCTGTAATATTTAAGAGGGAATGTTGTCTTTACTCAGGGTTTGAGTGACGATTATTGTTGTCCTGGTCTTTCCATTCCCTCATCTAGGGAAGTAGAAGAATGATGACCAGTTGATTGTTGGAGGTGGATATGATGGAGGATCCGACATATTACCAATTAGCTTATAGTAGGAGTGTTGCTGTGCAAAATGCTGGCAGCACTTGATGAAGCTCATCTGACGCTTATTGTACCTGGTCACTGCTGCCATAAATCCAGTGTTGTAGCTTTCTTTGGGGGAAAAGGAGTCCTAAATGTGTGTAAAGGTGTAGTTACAATTTGATTTTGTTTCTTAGTTTGTTTCTTAGTTTCTATATATATATATATATATATATATATATATATATATATATATATATATATATATATACCGGTATATATACACACATGTGTGTGTGTGTGTGTGTGTGTGTGTAAATATACAGTACTGTAAGTGAAATCATTTAAAAATATGTGGTTACGTTTTTTTTTTAAAGAATTTTCTTTCGCTCACCAAAGCTGCATTTTTTAAAAATCAAAACATCCAGTAAAAACAGTAATACTGTGAAATAATATTACCATTTTTCAGCTTGTCTTTGTAAAGTACATTCATGTGATATGATAAATGAATATTACTGACCTAAACTTTTAGTGTACTTTCTCTCCTTGCATCTGCCATCTTGCATTTATAGTTTTTCTGATACAGTGCATTATGAGATTGCATTCAGTTTGAAAACACCTACTTTCTTCTACATGAAACTTTGCAGTGAAACTGCTTCGCATTATATTGTTTTTGTTTTGTTTACGCTGACCTGTTTTATCATGTAGTTTGTAAAAGAAGATTTTTGTTTTTGTTGTTGTTGTTGTTGTTGTTGTTGTTGTTCTCTGATGATCATTATCAGCACTGTTTTCATTTCTCCATGCAAAAAGATTAGGATTGGTCCTCATTGTTTTATCAGATGCAATAAAGCAATAATTGATTAAGGCCAACTATCTTTCATCAAACAACATTTTCACTTTTAGTTTGGACAGATCAATTACTGATAAAGGTCACTGTAATTTTGTCCAAAAACTACACATTTCAGTGTGTATCAGTTTTGCAAACAAGTGCAGATGTGCTAAAGGAACTATTTGCTGCTAGGTTTCTCAAACAAAGCTCTTAAATAAAGATCAATTCTATGTACCTTGCAAATTTCCACAGAAGCACTTATTGTAGACTTTGTTCACAGTGATGCCCAGCCCAGGTTGCAATACACACCATTTGGACTGTAGTTACTCTAACAGTCAGCAGGGGGTGTGTATGGGAATCTGACTGTAGGAGAACACAATTTATTCTCAATGAGTCACTTTTTTGGTTTTCAACAGGTCTCGATGATGGTAATGGTATGGATATTAAAGACCTTTTAGGTTTTACAAATGTATAAGAGTATCCCATAAGTGTAGTACAAGCTTAAAAAAAAAACAAGGTTTATTAAAAAAAAGAAATTTGAATTGTTTGTGGTTGAATTCAAGCTCCATAGCAACTAAATGGTTAATCATAGACCCTTAGGACATGAAACAAGGATGTTTCTCCGGCCTAAAGGGGCGTGAGCCAAGCGGCCCAGTTTGGATCATACTAATGAATGTCTTTATGAAAAAGATGAGTGAGCTTTCCTGAGCTATTGCATATTAATGTGCCTCCAGGCTGTGAGAGTGGGAGAAATCCACCGAGCACAGTGTCTTTGTAACTTGATTCTCATATCCAGTCTTTACTGTTACACTTGACTTACATCTCCACCACCTAGGGAGTGTGAGAGTTACGGTTGGTTTTTATTATTCTGAGTTCGAGTTATGTCTGCGTGGGTGTTTTTTTTTTGTTTTTTTTTATACTTGTTTGACAAGTTGTGTAACCTCAATGAAGATAATTTTTAGATTGCAAGCAGTGAATGATGGATATTGAGATATAAGTATGAGGAACATGTTCATTATTGAACATACTGTACTCAGATGATTAGACATTTCAGACAGTTTAGTTATTAATTATATTTTAATTTGTTTATATATTCAGTTTATTTCCACAAAGTCTTTCACAAAGCAAACAGTTGTCAAATTGCAGCTCTTGTTGTGCTAGATCACTGAGGCCATACAGACAGAAATACTGAGGATAGATAAAAGACAATGCATGTTCTTTGGTAAACATAAGTTTTCTCAGTGTGCAAACAAAATATAGGCTTTCTGATCCCCAGACTATCTATACTATCATTTGCATTCTTTAAAGAAGTGAATACTTTTATTAAGCAAGAACACATTACATTTATCAACAGTGACAGTAAAGTGTAAAAATAAAATGTGTTTAAATTTAATAAATTAAAAGACAAATTAAATTTGGGTGAAACTTGTTTACTGTTTTTCATAATTATATAACTTGTAGAAAAACTTTAAACACAATTGTAAATAAGTATAAAGAATGGCATTGGTTTTATTTTTAGTGTTAAAAAGTTTTTTTTTTTTTTTAATTGGCATATTTTTTTGTTTTGCTTTGATACCGAAATTGGTACCGAGAACCGTGGATTTTTACTGGTATCGGTACCGAATACTGACATTTTGGTACCGTGACAACACTATAATAGGTGGCTTTAACTACTATGTCATCAAAACTATGTTCAATGTACTTATTATGTCCATATTGTATTGCAAAACACTTTTTGCTGCTATTGAGGTTGGATGGGTAAGTTTAAGGGCGATTTTAAGGTGTGTGGGATGGATCAGCAGTGTAATTCTAAATGTCTTGTAATTACATGCAGGTTTTTTTTTTTTTTTTTTAAATATAAGTACAATGTAAAAACATGAATGTACACAATAAGTGCATTGTACCAAATGATTAATTTTAATGTAAGTACATTGTAGTAAAGGCCACTTGATATAAATTGGAACCAAGATTTAAATTTCAAATAAAATCTGTTCTTTTGAACTTTTTTTTGAAGAATCCTTAAAAACGTATCACGTTTCACAGGCAAGCACACCATTCTCAACACTGCTAATAAGAAGACATGTTTCTTATTGAAAGCACTTCTGAAGGATCCTGTATAGCTGTTGAAAATGTAACTTTGCCATTTATATTCATTAGGCATCTGAACTTTAGACTGCAGGGGAAAAGTGGAAATCTGAGTAAAAAAAAACAGTCCTCAAACATACTTGATTACATATTGATGATGTTCATGCATTAATTAATGACTATAACATAATTGTTTATATTCATTACATATTTGAAAAGTAGATATTAGTTCAAATTTATTAGGATCACAATTTATTTTAAGGTTCAATTCTTGCTATTAACAAACAATTAACTATGACATTTGCCTCAATAAACCCTTTGCAGCTTATTAATAGTTTGTAATGTACAGTCGTGGCCAAAAGTTTTGAGAATTACATAAATATTGGAGATTGGAAAAGTTGCTGCTTAAGTTTTTATAATAGCAATTTGCATATACTCCAGAATGTTATGAAGAGTGATCAGATTAATTGCATAGTCCTTCTTTGCCATGAAAATTAACTTAATCCCAAAAAAACCTTTCCACTGCATTTCATTGCTGTCATTAAAGAACCTGCTGAGATCCTTTCAGTAATCGTCTTGTTAACTCAGGTGAGAATGTTGACGAGCACAAGGCTGGAGATCATTATGTCAGGCTGATTGGGTTAGAATGGCAGACTTGACATGTTAAAAGGAGGGTGATGCTTGAAATCATTGTTCTTCCATTGTTAACCATGGTGACCTGCAAAGAAACGCGTGCAGCCATCATTGCGTTGCATAAAAATGGCTTCACAGGCAAGGATATTGTGGCTACTAAGATTGCACCTAAATCAACAATTTATAGGATCATCAAGAACTTCAAGGAAAGAGGTTCAATTCTTGTAAAGAAGGCTTCAGAGTGTCCAAGAAAGTCCAGCAAGCGCCAGGATCGTCTCTTAAAGAGGATTCAGCTGCAGGATCGGAGTGCCACCAGTGCAGAGCTTGCTCAGGAATGGCAGCAGGCAGGGGTGAGGGCATCTGCATGCACAGTGAGGCCAAGACTTTTGGAAGATGTCCTGGTGTCAAGAAGTGCAGCAAAGAAGCCACTTCTCTCCAAAAATAACATCAGGGACAGATTGATCTTCTGCAGAAAGTATAGTGAATGGACTGCTGAGGACTGGGGCAAAGTCATATTCTCCAATGAAGCCCCTTTCCAATTGTTTGGGGCATCTGGAAAAAGGCTTGTCCGGAGAAGAAAAGGTGAGCGCTACCATCAGTCCTGTGTCATGCCAACAGTAAAGCATCCTGACACCATTCATGTGTGGGGTTGCTTCTCATCCAAGGGAGTGGGCTCACTCACAATTCTGCCCAAAAACACAGCCATGAATAAAGAATGGTACCAAAACACCCTCCAACAGCAACTTCTTCCAACAATCCAGCAACAGTTTGGTGAAGAACAATGCATTTTCCAGCACGATGGAGCACCGTGCCATAAGGCAAAAGTGATAACTAAGTGGCTTGGGGACCAGAATGTTGAAATTTTGGGTCCATGGCCTGGTAACTCCCCAGATCTTAATCCCATTGAGAACTTGTGGTCATTCCTCAAGAGGCGGGTGGACAAACAAAAACCCACTAATTCTGACAAACTCCAAGAAGTGATTATGAAAGAATGGGTTGCTATCAGTAAGGATTTGGCCCAGAAGTTGATTGAGAGCATGCCCAGTCGAATTGCAGAGGTCCTGAAAAAGAAGGGCCAACGCTGCAAATACTGACTCTTTGCATAAATGTCATGTAATTGTCGATAAAAGCCGTTGAAACGTATGAAGTGCTTGTAATTATATTTCAGTACATCACAGAAACAACTGAAACAAAGATCTAAAAGCAGTTTAGCAGCAAACTTTTTGAAAACTAATATTTATGTAATTCTCAAAACTTTTGGCCACGACTGTAGTTGTTTAGTTTAGGTAATGGGTAGGATTAGGGATGTAGAATATGGTCATGCAGAATATGTGCTTTGTACGTACTACTACTACTACTACTACTAATAATAATTCGGTTGCACTTTATTTTACAGTACGTGTACGTACATGTTCTTATAGTGTACTTACAGTGTATTTATCTAAGAAGGTTCTGGTAATACAAGGTAACTACATGGGGTAGAGTTAGGTTTAGGGGTAGGTTCAGGGTTAGTACCTAGTTATTACGTAGTTATTGTAATTACTATAATTTACTATTTACTATAATTTTAAAAAGTACATAGTATGTACACGAGGAACAGGACTGTAAAATAAAGTGCTACCAATAATTCATTTTATTTATGAGCGCTTTTCAAGACACTCAAGGAAACCTTTCAATTAAAAAAATATATAATTAAAACAGAAAGAAAAAAACAATACAACACAATAAACAATAATACAGAGAAAAAGCAATACCCAATAACATAACCAAAGCACTCAGGATAGGCTAATCTAAATAAAATGAGTTCTGAGACGTGATTAAAAAACTGAGAGACTAAAACTATTACGTTTGTCCTGAGGTAGACTGACGGCTCTACTTCCCATGGTAGTCAAACGTACAGATGGTACCCTCTCTACCTGTGAGAACGGTTAGGTGAATACACATGAAGAAGTGCACTCAGATATAAAGGTATTAGATTGTGAAGAGCCTTATAAGAGAAAACTAAAATCGTACATTTTATTCGATATGTAATTTGAAGCCAATGAAGGTGCCTTAAAACTGGAGTAATATGCTCATTCAACGTTCAATGTGTTTGTGTAATGATCCAAGCCGCTGAATTCTGAACCATCTGAAGTTTATTAACAAGTTTCTGTGAAACACCACTGAGAAGATAATTGAAGTAATCAATTCGAGACGTAACTAATGCATACACAAGAACAGCAGTATCATTAGCAGAAAGAGATGGTAGTAAATTATTTATATTTTGCAAATAGTAATATGCTGACCGATACTATTATTTACATGTGCCTCATCAAGGATGACACCCAGACAGCTGCATGGGCAGTATACCGGTTCATACGGAATACCGGTGTTTATTTTTCTTATGATATGCATTTTTAAAATACCACAATACCAGTGTCATTTTAATAATGTTTGGAATGTCTGAGAGGGGTCTCTTTTCACTGTTGCAAGGACACGGCTGTTTGTGTTAAGCGTGAAAGTTCAGAAACTGAAGCTGTAGAACTAGTAGAACGTGATGACATAGACATCCACAATATCCACTGCCTGCTGCCATCAGCTCCCGCACCTCACATACACAAGCGCGACTTCAGTGCTAGATTTAGCAACCCTCAGATGCTTTTAGCGGCTTTTTTCCATATAATATATATACACTGACTCGTCAATAAATAATTAAAAAAACTGCGTTTCCAAGCACCTGTTGCTTACTGAATGTTTGGAATTATAAAAATGAACATAGTTCGTCTGTTAATATTATGCACTTTTTGTTTGTTTTTGTTTTGTCACTCAGACGCAGGCAGTGCACTGTATGAGACAAAAAAGTAACATAGCCAAAACCACCGCATAGCCGCTCATCATGCATCTATTGTACATGCATGTTGATTTTATCAGACGATTTCGCGATTATAAATGAAAGTGATTCCTGGTTAACATGTATTAATGCGTCCTGTTTCATCACTATTTAGAGTGGAATTTTTCTGCAATATTTCCTCATCATGACAGTATAAAATAGGGCATTCTAAGTCAATCTACTGCAGTAGCCTTTTTCCTCTCTTAATCAGTAGAAAATGTGGTTTACACCCGGTCATGCATGAAAAAAATACTGTCATATATTGTGAAACCGGTAGGATTTTGAAAAATACTGTGATCGTAATTTTTGGTGATACCCCCCACCACTAACCCAGACTCTTAACCTGAGAAGAAGGAGAAATAACAGAATTGTAGATAGTAAGTGTAAAACTTCCACAGTTGTGCAGATTTTATTTAGTACCTACTAATAAGATTTCAGTCTTCTCATCATTAACTTTGAGAAAATTCCATATAAACCATGACTTAAACTCAGAAAGAGAAAGCAACAGGGATGAAGATGTTAATACTGAATTAGGTTTCGAACACATATATAGCTGTGTGTCATCTGCGTAACAGTGAAAGTTGACATTACATTTACGGAAAATCTGTCCTAGAGGCAATAAATAAATAGTGAACAGAAGAGGGCCCAAATCTGGGCCTTGAGGCACACCACTGGTTATCTGAGATATCAGCGATTGAATTATTATTCTTTTTTTAATCTGAATGAAATGAGTCTGACAAGATAAATATGATTTAAACCACTCAAGGGGGATACCAGTGATTCCAATAGAAATCAACCTCTCAACAAAATAGTATGTGAGATAGTGTCAAAAGCAGCAGTTGAATAGAGAAGAATGAATATTGATAAAAGAATCCGCAGCCATTAACAAATCATTTGTGACTTAAATAAGTGCTGTCACTGTAATATGAATGATAGGCAGACAAAAATTGCTCAAACAAGTTATTCTCCATTAGCTTTGCATGTACCCGCTGAGCAACAATTTTTTCCCAGTAATTTAGAAAGAAAAGCTAAATTAGAAATGGGTCAAAGGTTTTCTGGTTCATTATGATCTGCACCAGGTTTCTTAAATATGGGGGTTATAGAAGCTACTTTAAAGGATGAATGTATGATTTGAGTTATCAGTGGTGACAAGCAAGGTAAACAAAACTTAACAAGATGTGTGGGAATAGGGTCTAACTGACAGGTAGTAGATTCAGATTTTTGGACACATTCCACTATTTCATTAGCTGTAGGCAAATAAAAACTAGAAAAAGCAGTTTAAAAGTGGAAACATCCTGAAAAGAGAAGAATGAACTACGTGCCCCACTATTGTGAGTTGAATTTTTAGGAATAGTTTCAATTTTATCACTAAAATAACATAAAAGTAACACATATAGTATTAGAATGTGAATGTAATGAAAAAACATCTGGTGGTCTCAAAATATTATTCATTGCAGAGAACAGTATTTTTGTATTCCCACCACCAGAGTTTATCAAATTGGCATAGTAATTTGTTTTAGCAGTAGAAAGGGCTTCTATGAAGTCTCTAATATGGTGATCATACATTTCCTTGTGTACAATTAAACCAGATCTCATATATAAACGCTCAAGTTGACGCCCCTTTGCTTTTAACTGACGTAACTCATGGAGCAGTATTAGCAAATGAGACAGTCCAAGTTCTAACAGGTGCAACAAATCTAAAACATTCTGCAACTGCATTGTTGTAGTTAGAAGTAAACTCATCCAGGCTAAGTAATCCATCAGTATTCAACAATTTATCAACTTCGTTTGGAAAAAACAGACAAATCAATATTCTTAATATTGCAAAATGTGATAGTAATGCTTTGAGCAATTTTGGATACAGTTAATTCGGCACTCAAAGACACAACTTTATGATCAGATATGGACAGGTCACGTGAACTACAATTAAAAGGTGTTATTCCAGTGCAACTATTCCGATAAACTGTTATGCTAGTGTGCATGCAATTAGCAACTAGTTAATAGTGAGAATTTGTCAATACTAATTTGTTAACTTTATAAAAACTTTAGACTGCAGATAACAATGCTAGACATCCCCCCAAAAATAAACTTCCATGCCACAAAAAGATAGTATTGCAGAGAAATCTGGTTTTTTTTCAAGCAGAGAAATAATTCTACTCTGCTAAATATGTATCATGAGCTTGTTTCTGATTTGAAGATACTGTCAGAATTGCCCCTGAATGCAATGTCAGATTGCATTGTAATTTCTTTCCTGCTATCATAGCTCTGCAAGGCAGTTCAATTAAAGTGGCCAACAAAAAGAAAAAGAGAGGGTCTGATTAGAAGATTTTTTTTCATCTTTTCAACCTTGTCCCATATCTGATGCTGGTAGAGGGCACTCCACCTCCATCTAGCAGGTCACCTTCTCTGGATTATCAGGTTCACAAACTGCACCACAGGATCCTGCTCTCTTTTACTTAGAGTCTCTATCTTCTAGACCACAGATGGTGACTTCCGAATTGAAAACCTTCACAAAATGCTCTATTTTGGCAGTGCATTATGACAGCCAGTGAGAGAAAAAATCTAAATCAAACAATTCCTTTTGATCTCTTTTCAAGGTCAAAGGAAATGTGATATATATGACTTGTTAGGCACTTGAGTTTTGATGTTTGTCCTTGTCTTGCAGCATGCATCATTCATATGGAACAGTGTTCTCTGTCATATTTACTTGTGATGGATATCAGTGGCTGTGGGCTGTGCTGTGGGATCTGCAGGACAGAGCACTAGCCGGAGGTGGCGGGACAAAGGAGAAATTGAGAGGCAGATGAGGCTATAGTTAAAGGCATGCTTTGTGAAAACAGGAGGCGTTGGCTTCCTGAACCCTCAGTGCCCTCACTGCAAACATTAGCACTGGCATCTTAGTGCAGCATCAGATTGTGTGTCCTGTCCTGGCACACTTAGACAGGCAGAGACTGGAGATAGCGCGGACAGAGACTGGGTCAAGAATGGGGAACTGCTGTGGTTGTGAAGGGGACTCCGGTCATGAGACAGTGCTGGTCAGACAGAAGTTTGCATGGCCGAAGACGGATAGGGTCATCTTGGGAATAGAGAGGTACTTGTTTGCAACACTGTTCTGATCATTTTAGGAGATGAGATGCAGCTTGGCACTCATGTTTATCATTTAAATCTATAGTATTGCATTCTGTGTGTACACATTTTTTTATAGTGTCTACTTCTGTGTGCTAGAGAAGTTTGCTGGAGCCTGCTGATTGTTTACAGGAGGCAAAACAGGATTGGAGTGAGTGAGAAAGCATTTTGTGTGTGTGTGTGTGTGTGTGGCTTTTGCACATCCTGTCATGGCAGTGACTGCTGCCTGCAATACATTTTGCAGCATTTTGCAGATTAATTGATCGTTAATTTAAACGACAATCGATTATGGAATTAATCAATATTTTACATCCATAGTATACATCATGTAAAAATAATGTAAAAAGATGTCAATAACTAAAGAATCATTAAGAATTAAAAAAATAATGCTATTTATATTATAATCATTCCAGTAAAGAAAATGCAATCAACTGAATAAATATATAAGTAATATAAAAAATATAAAATATAAAAAAAACACAGATACAAATTAAGTACACAAAAAACTTAGCTTTTCATTATCTAACTAGAATTCATAATTTACATGTTACAGTCTCAATAATGCATTTTACAAAAAGGCATTTCAATCTGAAATTCTGGGCTGTTAGTATTTTTTCTTTTTTTTGTAAGGGGTAATTTGGTGTGATTTAATTTTTTTCTTTCTCATTGGAGTGTTACAAGCTCTTTGTGCATAAAGAAGTTCTGTAAAGTTGCAAAGACTAAAGTCTCAAATCCAAAGAGATATTCTTTATAAAAAGTTAAGACTTCTGCACACCCCCAAAACGGCTCATTCAAACACGCCCCCACTTCTCTACCTCACGATGTGGGAAGATTTGCATAATCTGACCCTGCAGAGTAGCTTACAATGGGTCTGTGCTCAAAGGCTGTTTCTACAAAGTGGGGTAGTTCCAACTTTGCAGGGACAGTCTGGTGCTTCTGACTCACAGCCTGGAAATAAGTTTTTTTATATTTAAAGAATTTGCCACTGATGATTCAAATGCAAGTTTTGAGCAGTGTAGAGTAGCGCTTGTTTTTTTATAATTTTTCAGTTCACAAAATCAGACATGGTTTTATGTTTATGCAGCACAATACACAGCGCAATGCTTAAAAAGACAGTATAAGTCATTATAATCAGTAATTATGTCCCCACTGGATGCAACATATGCCTAGTTTGTAATGGGTTTTATTGGTTTTGTCTCGTCATGCCGAGAGACGGCATCACACTATGATGAGGGGCGTAACATTTCCCTCACATGCTTGAGGTAACTGGCCAATCACAACACACTGGATAGCTGGCCAATCAGAGCACACCTCACTTTTCAGAATGATGAGCTTTGTAAAAATCAATGCATTTCAGAAAGGCGGGGGATTGAGGAACAACAATAATGTACATTCTGTGGAAAATAAACCGCATAAGCATATTGCATTACATCAAATACACAACATAAGGTAATTTTAGCACATCATATGACCCCTTGAAGAATTTAAAACACTGTAAGACATTCCAGCACCAGAGAAAAAAAATTGCGGATAAAATAGTATGTCTGTTTCCTGTCGCTGGATTTCAGTGGTCAAGACAGATTCTACTTTTTGCGAGATGGGCATACGCTCAACATACAGAAAGAACTCTCTACATCAAAAAGTAGCATGAGTAACTTGAAGAAACCTCTGGACTGGTGTCATGCTAACACTAAGAGGGAGCTGCAGAAAGAATGTGGCTGACGAGAGAACAGGCAAGACAAGGCAACAAAAAATTAAGTTTCTCATGGTCTGCCAAGCTGCTTGAACCCTGAGAAGTGAATAGACTCTTGGCTTTGAATGTTGTAGAAGATATGCATCCTCTGTCAACAGTAGAAAAATCTGTACATAATTTCTAGAATGTCAAGTAATATGAGGCCAAAGATCTTACTAATTTTGTTGTCCTATTTGCAAATCTCTATGTAATGCATTAAATCTTCCTAATTATGGGAAGAAGGAGGCGGGAACCGACGGATAATCAAAATGAAAGCTTTAATAATAAAATAAACACAAAACAGCGCGTCAGCCCCTCACGGACGACTGACGCGCACAAATAAAAACCAAACACAGCTAAAATCCAAGCCTGGTCCTCTCTCATCCTTCACTGTCATCGCTCCTGTTTTATATCCTTCCATCTCCTCCGTGGGACTCGAGACCGGTGGGTTGAGCAGGTGTCGCTCATTTCCAATCACTCCACCGGCCTCGTCTCTGTTCCCATGGCTCTTGGCCCCGCCCCACTCGTCACACACCCCCATCGCCCCTCGCAGGCCGGGGGGTACCTTCGAGACTGCGCTCTACTCCCCGGGGGGGACCGCTCATGGGGACTTGCGGGAACCTGGGGGTAGGCCAGACGAGGCGAGAGAAAAGGAGATGGAAGGATGAGGAGCGACAGAGACGAGAGAGGGGAGAGAGGAGGGAAAAAAAAAATCGGGTTCCCAGCCACACTGCTGCTCGGCCCTCCACCAGCTGGATGATCTCCTCCGCGGTGCCTGGCAGTGGCACTGGACGGCCCTCAGCGGACGCCACGACACTCCACCGCCGCCCGGTGGACGGTGACGGCTCCTCCGGTTTTGGGCAGCCGGCAGGAGTCCCCCGTTCCTTGCTCCTCCCCGTTTTAGGCGGATGGCAGCAGGCTTTGGCTCTCTGGCAAACGGCGCCGACTCCTCCACTCCCTCATGGACGGCAGCCGCCCCTCCACATCACTCGAGTGTCCATGGCGGCACACTTCCTCGCCTGCTCGATGGCACAACAGATTCACCACAGCGGCGAGGGATCTTCAGCAGCGCGTCCCTCCTTCTCCCAGGTTTCGGCACCACTGTAACGCATTAAATCTTCCTAATTACGGGAAGAAGGAGGCGGGAACCGGCGGACAATCAAAATGAGAGCTTTAATAATAAAATAAACACAAAACAGCAGGTTGGGTCGAGCAGGTGTCGCTCATTTCCAATCACTCCACTGGCTTCGCTTCTGTTTCCACAGCTCTCGTCTCCACCCCACTCGTCACACTCTATATGACTTTTTTTAAAGATATAATGCTATGGCTTTTTTGTTTACTGTTTATCTTCAAGCCCTTATTTCCATCCGAGATACTAATTTAAGTCGTTAATAAGGACAGAATGAGGCCTGCTGGATCTTGGTGTTTGCAGTGATGTAACACTGCATATGAATCCAGAGGAAATCAGATCTGTCAAAGGGTTTTTTTGGATTGTGTTCACATTTGCTTTGAGAAAGCAGTGTTGTGTAAAGCGTAGAAATACTCCACATTAATAAAGTCATAGGATGTATTATGTACAGGGAGGTTGTGTAAGAAGACCAAACTCCTGGAAGAATATTCAACCTAAAATGGGGTCTGTTCTTTCTGCATTTTGAATTATTCATAATGATTTCTGTTTGAAGTCTCTTTGATAGCACCCAGGCTGTTTCGTTGTTTCTGAATCATTAAATCCTGCCGTGGTTATACTGATCCAGATAATAGGGCAAAGTATTGAAACTACAGCAAAATACTTGATTTAATAACATCATCATCAGCAGCAAAAAAAGCAGGTATATTAGTTGACAACCAAATGATTTTCCTTCAAATTTAACATTCAGGTCTGTCTAATACTGTAAATGTTAATGTTACGTATTTGTAAACAGACCACTGTCAAGGTCCATTTATGGTGGTTGTAAGACATTTTGTGAATTGTTATAGTATGCAAAACTGTTAAATTGAGTTCATTCAGTTTCCACCACAGACAAAGCTCTTTGAAACCATGAAAAGGTAAATTAGAGGGCTTTCAATGTTTATGTAATTGAAGATGTGAAAACACCATTTAGCTTATTCACATAGATCATGCCCATAGATTAAAGTCACTTGCAGGGCTCAATGCTGGGAATTTTTTCTACTCACCCAGTTGGACCAGTGGTTAAAATTTTTCTTGCCCTGCCAAAATTTCCATGTGCCCAACCGACCCACCCACCAACCAACCAACCTCAATTTTTGGTACCACAGCAAAACCTACTAGCCGAATTAATGTAAATTTAGTAAAGACAAGTGATCAGTCAGTAATAAAATAAGAACAAATAAACTAATTCTAAGCAATATCACAGATACAATAAATACCACAGAATAAAGATAAAATCGAAAGCATCTTTAGGTACAGGCCTAACAGTGGCATTCAGGTACAGAACTTCAGTGATTCAGCAGTCTTCGCTGTATAAATTCAATTTAAATTTATTTTTACCCCGAACCTAACCTGTTAGGTTCGGTCTCGGGTAAACGCCGAGATTCTTACAGTCTCCTCTCCCTTTTTTAAAGAGTAAGCGATGTTGAAATACCTCATTCATTCATTCAGTCTTATTTCAAGTACAAATATCCAAAAATTCTTTAGTTAAGATGCATTTTCTATAGATGAAAAACTATATAAGATATTTAGTCTTCTTTTCCTGGGGGAGACATGTGCATTTTAAGTGCGTCTTACGCAAAACATGTAAAATTTTTCGCCATAGGGTAAGAAAAATAATCTTAATACAAATGGAAACAAGAATATTTTTAATTTATTACCCCATTGGCAGATAATTAGCAAAATACGTTTTTTCAAACTGATTTTTCTTTTTTGTATGCATTCATCTTTTATTGGGAGCTGCGGTCATGGTGAACCTTAATTTCGGAGCTCCATTGATCATGACTTTTCATAGTCGTGGTGCACGCGCTAAACTCAGAATCAACCTACTCTGAGTGAAATGAACCAACTCAGTTCAGCTGTTCTGAAACCGAAAACTTGAGTTTCCCATCTCAACACAAGAGTCAACGCAGAGTTCAAGTTTAATCTCCTTGATTTTTTTTCTCGTCTGTTTACATCAACGACAATTCATATTTCATGCTAGGGGCTATTGAGCAGTCCTTATTGTTTAGCCCTGCTTCTAATAAATTATATTGAAAGGTTGTTTACTCTCTTTTGCTTGGGAATCAAACAGGAATCAGATGTCTGATTTCTTTCCTAAGTGTGACCTGAAGAAATTTGGCTTGTTCACACACTGAAAGAAAATCTTCCCCACATATTATCCCAGTTTCAGCTTTTCAGTAAAGTCCATGGGCTGTGAAATGAGAATTTGACCAGTCTGTGAAAACGTTTATTTAGTGCATCCAAATTTAGCTTAGAATTGAACTTTTGATGTTTTGACTGGAGCCTCCATTACATTGGCATGTCAAGTCTTTTATTTAACTAGGTCAGTGAGTGTTTGTTAAAGGAGGTAATGGAAGTTAATTAAGCTTAATAAAAGGAGATGATTGACTGGTTCATGGCCAATTTTCATTGCCATTGTGAAAAACTTTGACTTAGTTGCACGCGCGCGCACGCACACACACACACACACACACACACACACACACACACACACACACACACACACACACACACACACACACATGTTTGTTTTTGTTAAAAGTGGGGACATCCCATAGGCGTAATGGTTTTTATACTGTACAAACTAGAGCCCGACCGATATGGATTTTTGGGGGCCGATGCCGATGCCGATATTAACTCGAAAAGAGCCGATTTATAAGCCGATATTTTGATTTTAAAAATAAATTGGATATTAGACCCATTTCCTATAAACTGCACTTACACAACATTCAATAGCACAATATCTGCCTGTTCTATGTATGTGGGCTGTATAAACCATTTTCCAGAAGGGATTATGTTAAAAAAAAGCCTTAGATTACAGTCTCAATGACTAAACAATTGCACATCAAAAGTATATATTTTTTAATGATCAAAAAACAGTCTGGTTTTAAACATTTAACACTTTTACTTTCTTCCAGTTGAAGCTGGTTTTAACAGTCTGTGTGTGTACTGTAAATAAATTATAATACTAAAGTTAAAGTATTTGCAGAAGTAGTCCCACACTTTGCTGCTACAGCATTCACCTTTTTCAGCCATCTGTAGGCAGAAAGAGAGACAGAGAAAGAATAAGCAAGTGTATTAATAATATCACCATGTATCATTACTCATGTCATCATTAGAATTATAATAATAATAAACAGGGATCTCCTACATAGGCAAAAATTAGAAATATATATATATATATTTTTTATTTGTCAAGCAATGGGTATTACCTACTTATATTTAACAATATTATTTCAACATTTTCCTGTTATGTCTGTAAAGCTGCTTTGAAACAATATAAAAAAAAAAAAAAAAAAGCGCTAGTTCAGCTCACATTTATTTACATGTCCCCTCTGGTTTAATCATTTCTTACGCACCTACTGTAGTTACTGTAACTACACTATATTTGCTCTCACAGAACATCGTCTTGCCTACTATTACCGGAAGATTACGGAATCAATTCGAAGTTGAATGGTTAACGTTAGTGTCATGAACACACCGCTGTCAATTTTGAGAAGAACCACCTTCAAACAAGTTAATAGCAAGCATTTAAGGGGCCTGCTAAAAAGGAAGCTATTAGCGTTAGAGTAACGTAACCAGCCTGAATTCACCAAATTGTTCTCTGGACCTGAGGGTAGCTGCCTCTTCCTTGCTTCTCTCTTAATTCTCATCAGCAGGACTAGCGCTATCGCTCGCTTCTTACAACGGGACAGATACATGTTTGCTGCTGACCGAAAGGAGGAACAACAGACTATGAAAGAGCTCCAGCTAAATGTTTTTAAAACTCCGCCTACGCCATAGCGCAGCGCAAATCGCGTTGTATCTGAAGGGCAACGCTGAACCCAGCGGCAAGCGCCGTGCATACCGCGTCCTGTGTGAAAGGCCCAATTACGCGGTCATTATGTGGGAAACACACCGCAATAGAATAAGAATAAGTTAAACGCTAACGTTATAGTTTGACCTCCTATTAACGTTCGCGCTCTTCCACTGATAAACATGGTATTAGCTTTGTGGCTAATCTAATATAGCAATGCATTAGCGGCTGTAAGTGATGTTACAGAATATTTAGAAGTGATAATGATAGGACCGTTAGCTAGAACTACCACACAGTTTTTATATACAGGGTATGAACTAAATCTACAATCATTTCACATGACGAACGACAGACTCACCGACAAAACAGTAAGTTACATCTCCTTCATCTCCTTGGCTGATCGCTTTCTTCTGTAGTGGATTTCTGGCGCTGTTGTTAACTCTGGAGCTGCAGAGCTCCCTCTGGTGGGCACACTATGCAACACTCATAACATGAGTGAAGCATGAGACTCTGTTTCTCATGTTTCATCGGCCGTTATAAATGCCGATGCCGATTTAAATGCAATTAGCTTATATCGGCCGATAATATCGGCCGGCCGATATATCGGTCGGGCTCTAGTACAAACTGTATATTCTATCACCCTACACCTAACCCTAACCCTCACAGGAAACTTTGTGCATTTTTATTTTCTCAAAAAAACTAATTCTGTATGGTTTATAAGCGTTTTGAAATATGGGGATATAAGTCAACCTCTCCTTGTAATACCTGTGTTATACCCATGTCATTTTACAAAGTTGTGTCCTAATATGTCACAAAAACATGCCCACACACACAGATCTTGGATTCTGAATGCACTGCAGAAGAAAATAATCATTCCAACAAGCTAGTCTTAGGTCATTCTGTTACATACACAAATATGCAACACTGTGGTTGCAAGTCTTGAGCATCATACTGGGTATAACATGAGAATCATAAGGTTTTTTCGGAGGTAATGTTTTCAGATAATGAAGACAAAGTTGCCCCTCGTTTTATTCTGAAAAAGGAAATTCAATGTCTGTTACTTGTTGTAATACATTAACCAAGATCTGTTTAATTTAATTGCATTTCATCTCCGCTGTAAGCTGATTCCAAATTGCTATTGGTAGTGATATTCCTGTCCAGTAATATCTCTCAGTCTTGTACTGTTCACGATTACTGTTTTTTAAATAGTGTGGTTAAGACATGCAGGCTATGTTGTAGGATGCATTAATAGTAAGTTATGTGAGTCTGCTGATATCTGGAATAAAATACTGGTTCATAGATCCTCTTGAGATGGCAGTAAATAAACATACAGTAAGGCAAAGATTAGAACAACTATATACCATAATTTCTCAACATTTATAATAACAACAACAAATGTTTCTTGAAAATCAAATCAGCATATTAGAAAGATTTCTGAAGGATCTTGTGACACTTAATACTAATGGCTGCTGAAAATTCTGTTTTAAAATTTATTAAACCGGTATTACTGACTCAAAACTTTTTAATGTTAGGTAGGGCCCTATGATTTCTGCAATGCAGAAAAAGTGGACAGAATAGTGGAATCCAGTCATAAAAACAGAATTCAGAGTTTAACGTGTAATGTCACGGAATTTGACAAATTTTGAATGAATTAATCCAAAGTAGGTCATTGCACTCAAGTCAAATCGCAATATGGACTAGTATTTGTAAATATCAATCTGCAAAAATCGATTTAAATATGAATCCTGCATGTTCTGCTTGTCTCTGTTAATGAATGGTGCAGACTAATGGATTCATTTACTATACACATCCTGAATCGCTCGTGGTGATTTCAGCATCTGCCGTCTCACTAAATGAGGACCAAATGACTACAGGCCCATTGACTTCCTCTGCCAATGCATTGATGAAATTAACAGTTGGATGTGCAAAAACTTTCTTCAGTTAATCAAGGGAAAACTGAAGTCATTGCATTTGGAAACAAAGATAATGTTCTTAAGTTGAATGCATACTTGAACTCTAGGGGTCAAACAACTAAAAATCAAGTCAAGAATCTTTCAAGGAGTAAGACCTTAGTTTCAGTAACATGTCAAAGCAGTAACTAAATCAGAATACTATCACCTCAAAAACATTGCAAGAGTTAGATGTTTTGTTTATTGTTAGCTATTATGCTGCTCGCAGTTGGAACCAGCTTTCAGGAGAGATGAGATGTGCTAAAACATTAGCTACATTTAAATCTAGACTCAAAACTCATCTGTTTAGCTGTGCATTTAATGAATGAGCACTGTGCTATGTCCAAACTGATTGCACTATATTTTATGTAGACTATAATCATTTTTTATTCTTAAAGATTTAGTTCACCACTAAACGAAATTTATAGGGCTGGTCCGAATACCATTTTTTGAGCTTCGAAGCTTCGATAGTAATAAACACAGAATATTCGAAGCTTTGAAGGGAGGGGCTGAACATGTTCTTCTCTCTAATAAAGGCAGGAATCTCTGTGTGTGTAACCTGGGAGTGCAGTGTCACATTTTGGTGCAATATGGACACGTGACACGTTCAGAATTCACAAACTTTTAATAAAGTACAGAACAGTGCAAGCCAGAAACAGCACACCTCACTCAGGCAGGGCTTATATGCTCCGAGAATGGACACTGCACTAGTGATACAAAACACACAGGTCTGTTAAGAGCATTACTTTTAACATAGACAAATTATTATTAGGCTGGGCTATTGTAAGTGTTTTTTTTTCTTCTTCTTTACGTCTGCCGCATTCGCAAGTATTTTCAAAGCAAATTAAGTGCATATTTTTATCATGTGAAAAATTACTGAGTAACATGGTGGATAAAAGCAGCTAATTTTTTTACACCAACAATATACTATAGACGTACTACTTACCAGTTTAAAATCATACATCTGGAAAACTGCCTTTAATAGTCTATTAATCTGTCTTGTCCTCACTTAAATGAAAGTGCTCCCACACAGCTGAGGTCTTCGGCATTTTTGTCTTCTCTTCCAGAGGAACTGAATCATGATGCTCATGGTGTTCACTCATGGGCGATTCGCAAGCCCCTTTCTACTATTGGGCCGAATGGTACCCTTTGTTTAACTGTTCCATTCCGTGCCGATCCGGGCCAGTCAGCATGGATACGGTTTCATTTTCCACTGTGGTGCTTATAACTGAGCTCTTTGGATGCAATACAAATGTGTCAGCCTTGGTAATGCAGGTGTAAAATAAACAGCAATATGGATGATGACATATTTCTGTTTTTGGGACTCCTTTTTTATCTGATATTTACTTCGTTCAATAACAGAAAGAAAACTCTTGACGTGAAATATAAAATAAATAGAAGGCAACGACAGGTATAATATCAATAAGCGCAAATGTTTCCTCCACAGTCCAAACTGTCTCAGACATTTTTTTTTATATTGAATGTAGCTTAGCTGTTTACTTCAAAGGCTGTTTGATCAAATTGCGCGTGGTGACGTCACTCTTACAGCACGTTTGTCTAACCATGCCGAGAATTCCGGGCAGAGAACCATTTATAATCGTGCCGCTCCGTACCAGGCTTACGTGGAAATACAACTGAACCATTCGGTCCGATAGTAAAAAAGCGGCTATATTAAAGTGTGATTTAACATCGTTTTGTGGGGGATGCCAGGTGTAAAAAAAAAAAAAAAGATTATTCGAATCTCAAAATTTCAAATCGAATGCCAACCCACCGAACAAATATTCAATAATCGCATAGTCTGATCCAGCCCTAGAAATTTATGTCATTGATAACTCATGTCGTTTCAAACCTGTAAGACCTTCGTTCATCTTCGGAACACAAATTAAGATATTTTTGATGAAATCGGAGAGCTATCTGACCCTCCATAGACAGCAATGTAACTGAAATGTTCCCAGGTCCAAAAACTTAGTAAATACATCAGTAAAACAGTCAATTTTGTGAGATCAGTGGCTCAACTTCTCTTACTTTTCAAATACTGTTTTTGTGCAAAGAAAACAACAATAACATGATTTACTCAAACATTCTTCTCCCCATTTTGGAGAGTACCCAAGAATGTATTGGACATAATCAGCGTTGTTTACGTTTGGGGGGAAAGCGCGCATGAAAGTTATCTGCGTAATAATCGTTGTTTACGCTGAGGGGAAAGCGTGCATATGCACTGTAATACTCTATAAAATTGTGGAAGACGGGGGAAGTTACGAAGACGAAGGAAGGTCTTACGGGTTTGGAATGACATAAGGGTGAGTCCTTAATGACAGAATTTTCATTTTGGGGTGAACTAACACTTTAACTTTTAAATCATTTTAAAAGTTTTTTAATTCCTTGTTTTTATTGTTGTGATCATTTTTTTATGATTATTTTACTTTCTTTTATGTAAAGCACTTTGAATTACCTTTGTGTATGAAATGTGCTATATAAATCAACTTGCCTTGCCTTTAATAATCTCCTGCAAGTCTGAACTCGTTCAGTGTACCAGAATAGTCTACACAAGGTCATAACTCTGTGAGCTTGGGTTTCTGTGTTGACACACAGAGAGAGAGAGGATGGTGGTAAGATTTATAGGGCAAATCCTTACACATCAGGGAAGATGTCCCCTTGACTTTGATGACTTTATGTGCTGCAGACTGCTGTGTGCTGCCGATAAGATGCATGTATGTCACTAATCACACACTTCCCTTTAGCAGATAACTTAGACCACACATTCAAATCTCATGACAAGAGTCATGTCACGTCTGTGATTAACATGAGCCCAGCTTTACGGAAAATCTGTGACCGTGATTGTGGTGCAGGTTCAGTTATGATTATATTGGGATATTATATGATGCATCATAATATATTGAATCATGAGGCACTGCATACTTGCTGTACCACAGTGTAGTTTGCTGATATTCAGCTCTGGTCAGCAGTAGAGATCGAGGACATGTAATTGTGCCAGTCACTGGGTAGCCAGCTTAACCTTTGTGTCTTATTTAATGTAGCTCATTACTCTAACTCTTACTCACTGGTTTAAATAAAGCTCTGTCAGCCCTTCAATGCCCCAAGCTGGGATTTCCATGTAATTGCACATGCATGGAAAAGAGGGTGATCTCTTCTCTTTAAAGAAGGTTATTTCAAATACACCTTTGTTTTGCTTAATTTCTATTTAAATTTTTTTAACAATAACCCTCGTTACCATAAAGAGTACCTCATTATGAAAATTTGTGCCATCACCTATGTGTTGTTTCAAAATGTATTGACTTATTTGGAAGAAGAACATTTAGTCATCTAGTGAAGTGATCTTTTATAATATCAATATATCTCAAATCTGGTTCTGTTTATAAAAAATAAGAAAGTTTAACACTGTTTTTTTCTTATTTTTTTGTGTCCCATCATTTATCATGTTAAATCTAGTGTAATACATCTTTGACCTGTCATATCAGGATTCTTGTCTGTTTTTCATTGTTATGAAAAAGAGCATTTTAGATATTCTTCAAAACATCTGTATATGTATTCTAGGAGGACAACATAAGGTTAAAGGACAGGGTTTTCATATTTTTTGTGAGTTTACTGAAAGTTAGGACGTTTTAATTCAACAAGTCAAAAAAGTGTAATTGTGAATGAATCCTTCTCAGTACAATCTATAATATGCATTTGAATGGATAGGGTGAATTTTCATTTCATGATGACTTAAAGACAACTAAAAAAATAGACTAAGCAGGAATGAATACGTGGAGCAGTTATTTGAATGATTTCTATGTGCTCCAACTAAAAACAAAGCATATCTTTGGCGAAGACAGATGTATTACTTATCTTCTCCTATTTTAATCACTGCTTTGTGGCGCTTAAGTTTGAGCTTTCACATAATTCACTTAAATTCAAATTCAACTCCAGTGAAGGCAAGTAAAAACATTTTCTGCTGCCAGCTTGGAGCTCCTAAAGATTGAAACTGTGATTACAGTGCCCCTCACACTTCATTAACTATTACTTTTCTTTTCCTATAATTAAAACCTTTTAAGTCCCGATGTAAAGGAGGTAGTGAAGGATTTTTAAAATGTATTTTGAAATAAATCTGTGCAAATTAGATAAAAAAAAAAAATAGAAAAAAAGATTGTAGGGGGTTTATCAGTTAATGATTGAATGGAGGCAGATCTGAATGCAAGTTCTCAATCAGTTGTGTGAAAGTTTGGGGTTTAAGCTGACTAAATGATTGGAGAAGTCCTGCATACTGTCTGTCACATTTTCAGAAGATCAATTTATGATATTTTGATTAAAAATTACAATGTTTGTTTGCATTAAAAAAATGGAAAAGCAGTGAAGTGAAATGGAAAGTGAACAGCCCCTCATACTGACTGTGAAGGCCACAATTTCAGTTTCAGACTGAAATGCTGGGATTTAACTCTAAAGTAGACTTTAAGAACACCTTTACAATTTATTTATTCGCTGATTAATGACATTTCCAGATCATTCTCTGAATATTTTGTCTCATTCATAAGATATATTTCCCTTCCTGTGCTCAGTCTATCTCTCCTCCCAACAACACTGCACATCCTGCCTATGACAGAGGCAGGCAGAGATTCAGAAAGAGTAGGTTCACTCTCTTCACCCCTCCCTTCCTCTCTCCCTCCTCCCTGTGAGTGTGTGCAGCGATACGTCAGAGCAGAAGACTGGTGTGTATTTGTGTGTGCATGTGTGTGTGTGTGTGCGCACACAGGCTGGTGACTGTATGAGCCGGTGAGGAAACAGGAGCGTCGGAGATAGGAGACTCCACACACACAGCAAAATCACGATGCTTACGCCTTTGCCCACTTCAACGGCGAAACGTGCTTGTTTTACCTGTTCTGCATTTTGACGGCCATGGAGCTCTCAAACATCTCTGCTGCTCTCTCGAGAAACGGATGAGATTGAGATTCTGGAACTATTCCATTAGGGCTCTTCTGGGGACTCTTTCCTTTTACTCCGACTGATTCGTTGCCTTTCCTGCAATGTTTTCCTCTCTGAATGTATTCAAATGAAAGCAGAAGTGGACTTTCAGTAAGTGTCAGTCATTCATTTGGAAGTTTGACACTTGGAGCTGTTTGGATCAAACATGTGGAGCCAGTCAGGATATTCCAACCATTACCAACCTCATCCCGCTCACCCCTTTTACCATGTGCCCTACAGGTGGGTTGGCCTTCCTGTTTTATTTTAGATCACAATAGAGGTTAGAGATAAAGTAGGCGAAGTTAGGATTTTGGAAACACTGTTTACAGATTTGGCATTTTGTAATGGGGAGTGTCCACAGAATGCTTCCGAGGGGTCATTTCAGGATGGATCTGCCTGACAGTTGATGCTGAAACCGTTTGGCAGGTTTCGTTGGATAATACTAGATTAAATCTAAACCACATGCCTCTGTGGCAGGAATTACGTCGAGATGAGATTGAATTAACTACTTTATTTATGTCAAGACATTGAGGAATTCCAACAGGTTCTGTTGAACTGGCAAGTCAAGCAAGTTCTGTGGAAGGGAAGATGTGATGCATGAAAACATGTCATAAATACTTCACTCGCTGTTTCTTTAGTTTCCTTCTATCTCTGTTTGAAGTTGTAGAGTGTGCTTCACAGACAGAGGGCATGTCTTCATATTTCATTGTCCTCCTGAGTTTTTGAATTTCTTGAATACCAGTGGCAGCATTCCTATCTTGAAGCCATATACTTCTGCAAGTGTGTTTACTTTCCTCATAAATTAGTGTTTCCTAATAGCTCAGAATGGATATGGATTGTTCTTTCACTATTTACTCATTGCAGGCCCTTGGCTCAGATGCATTTCTCATGATTCAGTGGAAATACTACTGTTAGTTTGGAGTTTGTTTGTATTTTAGTGTGTTTTCAGAGGCAGAGCAGGGGTTGCTTTATTATAGTCTGTTTTATGTTTATTCCTGCACTGAGGTAATTATACCAAACCCATTATTGTGAGTTGCTTCTCTAATAACTGCCCATGTGTTTGCCTTTCACTTTCCCTCTCTATTTACTGGAAAAACTACATTTGTGTTCTGACACCAATTAAGCTGGCCTACTTCTATAGCATTTGTTTAACCAACATATGAAAGTGGCCTGCTTTCGATTCATCTGATAATACTTTGCTGAAAGTGTAACTTATGTTGATGTTGAGTAACTGTTCATCCAATCTCTTGTAGTACTACAAGTTTGAAGTTTGAAGATTATGTTTCATTAAGGATTGCATCATCTGTTGTTCTACAATAAAATGTGAAATTTTACTGTCTATTTGATTTTCTCTGCTTGGTAAAAGTGACGTTTGGTTGAATGGTTTTACTCAATAGACTTGAATATAAAACATTGTAATGCATGCTTGCTGTTCAAAAGTCGGTGAATTTTAGCTAGCTTGAAATCGCAGAGATATAGTAAACTGAGACTTATCTAAATGGCAACTTAGCTCAGTTAACAATAGAATAACAATATACTAGTGCTACATACTGTACACTATCCATTATGGTGTTTGGTTTCTATTTTGTTTATAATCTCATAAAATCAAAATCATAATGATCTGCTCTGTTAAGTGGTGTTTCTAGGCTTTAGGCTCCAGCATCCTTGAACAAGCAGTTTGGAGAATGAATTGGATTTGGATGGCCTTGGAATAAAGTTTTTATTGCACGGTTTTCCTTCAACTTGCAATTTAAAATTCAATTTTTGAATTGAGCCTGACTTCAACAATGGAAGGGGGACCCTCAGTCAACCTTGATGATGTTGTGGAGTTATTGAATCATCTGGATTATACATAAGGCATATGGTTCCACTGTCTGTACAAGGCCAGCATTGACCATGACCACTTATTTAGCCACTGTGTGTTTAATTTACTTTTGGTTGTATGATTTTTAGTTAGTTGATTTTTGGTAAGGTTAGTTGGGCTTAGCAGATAAAACTTTGTAATGTGAAAAACAACAATTATCTGTTGTTGCTATTAATTATTAAATGGAATACTTGATTCTGATTGGTTAATTGCAGAAATCTGTGGTAGTTAAATTAGCATAACTGAAGCTAAACTATTTAACTGGTCAGTTTTCTATGCAAGCAATTTTTTTTCCCATTTCATGTCTTTGAATCTCCATGATCTGTAGAACCCAACCCCCCCCCCCCCCCCCCCACACACACACATAATAAAATAATTGTAACTCCACATTATCCCCAATATTTCGTAATGATTAACTTTAGTTAACCACATTAATTACCATAAACTAACAATGAAAAATAGTTCTAAAGAGTTTTTTAATCTTTGCTAATGTAATTTTAACCTTTACTAATACATTATAAAACCAGAAGTTGTAACTGTTAATATTATTTAATGGACTTGAGCTAAAATGAACTAATAATGAAGGTTGTATTGGTAACACTTTAGTATAGGGACCAATTCTTACTATTAACTAGTTGCATATCAGCTTGCATATTACTAGCATATTGGCTATTCATTAGCACTTAAAAATTCTGCAGGACCATATTCTACTTGTCCTACCCAATACCTAAAATTGTTGTATTTTTATTGTAAAGTGTTACTAATATTTCACAAACATTTATGTATTGTTTTGGTAAGTATCTATATAATAAACAGGTCAATTACAACTGCTCATTATCACAAAAGAAATCCCTTCAAGGTACCACAATATAAGATTTTGCAATAATTGTAATATATCTCTTTACATATTTATTTTTCTATATGTGAGGGAGTGTGTGATGCACTTGTAAAGCTACTCTTGTAATATTTGTAATGTGCATATATCCTTGCATGTATGGATGTACTGTATGCAGCAGTTGTGATTATTCTGTATTGCAGTGACTGGATTGGCTCACACAGCAGGTGAGAGTGAAAGAGAAGTCTGGATTGTCTGGATTCAAGTCCTTATTCATCTTACCGTCCGCCAGCCTGACCTCATTTTTTATGATGGCATATAACTTACCCTTACATCTTAATTGATTGACAGTTTCATTAGTTCCTCATCTCACACCACACCAACATGTTCATTATAATCAATCGGTCAGTCTTTTAAGTGTACTAGATCAGTGGTTCCCAAACTTTTCCATTCCACGACCCACCTAGACAAGTGTAATATATTTCACGACCCACCAAAATATTAAAAAAAAAAAAAAAACAACGAGTGAAATTACTTTAAACCTAATCTTACTTAAAATTTTTATGACAGAAATTAAGTATTTAAGAAAAATAACCATTTTATTTTAGAGTACAACTGAAAATTTCACTACAAATTTACAAGTTTTAATTTTTGTTTACTGGCGTTAAAATATGTAGTGTCCATAAAAACGTGAAGCAGGCTCACTCCAGTGAAGTGTGATCTGCGCTGCTGTGTTTTGTTGCATTCATGATCCTTCCGTGTGTGTCGGCGAGAACGGAGCACAATCCAACACTTTTTTAGAAAAGCATAAGAAGCAAAGCAGAACTATCTAAAACAGTTTGGAGATTAAAATAATTGTGAAATAGGTAAAAAAAGACCGATTGAACCTTTTAATGACATTGCTCTGAGACCTTCAAAACACGCAACGCACACGGACTTAATTGCAATTTGAAAATCACACTAAGGATATTGCAGTTCATTATTAATGTTGGTGGGCTATATCGTTGTGATGAGTGGGTTCCCAGTTCCCGCCTCCTTCTTCCTGTGATTGTGAAGATTTTAATGTTTTACACTGGTGCCGAAGCCAGGGAGGAAGGAGGGGCGCGCTGCCGAAGATCCTTCGCCGCTGGGGTGAATCCGCAGTGCCATCGAGCAGGGCGAAGGAGTCTGCCGCCGAGGGTGCTCGATGTGGTGGGCTGGAGTGAGTTGCCGGGGGGGGGGGGGGGGGGGGCGAACTCACTCCAGCCCACCGCCTCGATGACTCCTTCGTGGAAAGAGGTGGGAACCGGCGGACAATCAAACAAAGTTTTAATAACCAAATAAACACAAAACAGCGCGACAGCCCCTCTCGGATGACTGCCGTGCACAAATAAAAAACAAACACAAAATAAAACCCAGGCCTGGTCCTCTCTCGTCCTTCACTGTCATCGCTCCTCTTTTGTATCTTTCCGATCTCCTCCGTGGTTCTTGAGACCGGTGAGTGTTGCTCATTTCCCAATCACTCCACCGGCCTAGCTCTGTTCCCATGGCACTAGGCCCCGCCCCACTCGTCACATTCGTGCAGCCCTAGACTGAACTGTGTTAGTGTCTGTGTGTCATTGAAACGCAAAATTAGCTGCAGCCAAGTGACTTTGTGCGACCCACCTTGTTCCATTCCGTGACCCACGAGTGGGTCGCGACCCACAGTTTGAAAACCCCTGTACTAGATTGCTCTTTGATTTTCATCATGCAGTACTCAGAGGCCTCTTCTATATGCAGTGTAATATCAGAGCTGATTATCAATGCAGCTCTTCATGAAAAGATCTTGAATCGGAGACAAAACTAACAGCACTGTCTTTTGTGTAATTATCTGTGCCATTTACAAAAAAGAATTTGCAGCGCATCTGCTTCTCTAGACTCGGCACAAACCAATCACATTTCAGCATGGGTCCCAGAGAGGCCATGCTGAGACCCCAAAAGAGGGCTAAAAAAAGTCCCACGCTCATCTGAGCTGGATCCTGCCTCTGACGTGGCTCCGTGATTAATCTAGTGCTGTCAAAAGATTGAGAGGATCAAAGATCAGAGGGATGATCCAGATGTGTGGATAAGTGATTTGTGAGAGCCTCCGACTCATTTGTGTCTCTTTCTCTGTGATGAGTGGACATGCAGCCAGTGGAATGGAACATTTTTATATTCAAGGAATATTGCATGTCTTGAATCCACTAATCCACTTGAATCCACTAGGGGTAAAAAATGCTAAGCAACTGTTTCCAGTGCTGCTTGGGACTGAACCACTATGTAAGGTAGGACTAAACGAGTGTTTTGATGTTTGAGATGTGCCTATTGGGAACTGACTGAATGATAGATGCACTGAACCATGCTCTATATTTGTCTTGAGTTTTGTCCAGTAGTATCAAAGTATAAAAAATATATATACATTTATTCAAAGAGCAAAATTACATAAAAATACTTTATTAGGATACTTTATTTCTAAGTATATTTCATAAAATAGTTCATTTTTAATTAGGTTTGTCAGATCATCCAACATATTAAATACTGTATATATATTTTTTAATCTATCTATCTATCCATCCATCCATCCACACACACACAAACACACACACACACATATATATATATATATATATATATATATATATATTAGTGCTGTCAAATGATTAATCGCAGTTATTCACATCCAAAATAAAGTTTTTTGTTTACATAGCATATGTGTGTGTGCTCTGTATATTATGTATATATAAATATACACACATACAGTATATATTGTGAAAATATTTAATGTATTTACATTTATATATTTATATTCATATAATTTATATTATATATAAATATATTTAATATATAAACATAATATATAAGCATATTTTTTCTTAAATATATACACGTGTGTGTATTTATTTATACATAACTATTATACACAAACAGTACACACAAATAAGTAAACAACTTTTATTGTTGGATGCAATTTAATCGCGACTAATTTTTTGACAACATTTTGACAAATTTTCATAGTCGAATCGGAATTTTCGAATCTTGCTAATATTCGACTGATAGTCAAATCGTATGTTTGGGGGCGGGGCAAAATACATTGAATCAAGCCAGACATTCGACAGCCATAATTACTGATGTTAACACACAGGGAATATGTGTAGCAAATGCCTTGCAGATACAAACGGGGTAAATAATGTTTTTATGTTTTGATTAAAATATAGTTAACACTAAACGTCAGCGAAACCCTAACAATTCACATTTTTTACAATAGTGCTCTCATTATAAAGTTAGCCTATATGACAGTAGTTATTAATGTTCTGCATTTCTGTTTAGAGCTGCGCGCGGTGAAGATGACCAGTAGAGTGAGCATTTGATAGCAAGTTTTTAATCAATGGGATTAAACTCATAATTTAATGTAGAATACGCTTCATTTATACAACATAACGTTAATATTAGGATTAATATGCTTGCTATCTGCAAAAAGAGCCCGAATGCAAATGAACGTGTCTGCGCGGCTCTGAATGCAAACTCCTTTTCTGGATGCGTTCTTCACGAAACAATGTGCAGAAACAAGGCAGCTAAACTCTAAAAATTCACAGCGTTTTATTATAATGGTGTTCTCATTATAATGGTATGAGTGTGATAGTCCAGTCATGGTTATTAATATTCTGCTTTGTTGTTTGACCTGCTCGCACTGTGCGCGTAAGAGATATCACCGTAGTACTACAATGAAGCGCTTGACTCAACCAAACGCATCTTATATCAGGTAAATAATATGCCCATGATATATATACACCGCAAAATGTTTTGAAATCACTTGTACCCTACCTGTTCAAAAAAATCCAGTCTCTGCCTATGTCAGTTTGAGTCTTGATAAAGTTTTAAATCACGGATTATGGAAAGTGAAACATAAATCAATAGGGGTGGTTGGATTTATTCACGCACTTTAAAATATTAATTTGAAGCTTCTTTCTTTTCAGATTCTTATTCACATCTTCATCAAGGCTACATATTAACTTATATATAGTCAGAATGGCATAATCATGGTAGTCGAATCAGGCTAATCTCGAATCGAAGCATTGAATCGTCGACTATTTGGGGTCACCCCTAATAGATAGATGTGAATATTTTGGCAATATGCCGATTATCATGATTAATTGTCTGTTTTTTATGACTTTCATTATATAGTTGTGATTCATTTCAGTAAATAATTATGATGTTATCTTTTAATCTTTTATGAGTTATTACTTTGCAGTGTAAGATTACAAGAGTATTCCAAATTTTACGAATCGGCCAATATCAGTCGAATACTAGCGCAATTTTTTCTACACCACTACAGAATATCAATACTGTGTTTGTGGAACTAAAGATCACTCTTTTTTAACACTTTGTTATACATAATCCACCAAATACTCACTTCCACATTACAGAGAAAAATTACATTTGAATAAAAATATATTAGCTATGAAATTAAACTTGCTGACTAATTTTGCAGCAAAACAATATCGTAAAAAAATTCCTTTGTGCACATTTTACAATTTAAATGTTTATTCTGTTAACTGTTTGTATTATTATAAAACACATTCATGAAAATAAGATAGAAACCATGAGAAAAATTAAAGCTGCTAATAATCTTTCTGTGTGCAAAACTTTGATAATATGAAACGCTTTAAACAGTGTCACTAAGCTGTTATGCACATCCAGGGTGTGTAATGGTGCACATAAAGCAACATGGAGTCACAGCACATATGCACATCTAGGGTGCAGAATGATGTGCTTGAAACAACATAAGTCACAGCGAGCTGCACTCCACTAGGGCCGTTCGATTCCTCACTGTTGTTTTCAATTCTTTTCTGATTCTTGTTTTTTTAGATTGAGGGAACCTAATCTCACCATGATGACTGCAGGATAGGTCAGGGAATGTATTCTTGTCATAATATGAAGCTTTATTTGTAAAAAATAAAAAAATAAAACAAAATTTTTTTTACGATACTCCTGTGAAATTAGTCATAGCCCAGTTCGTGACGTTTTCTTTTATAATTATCATTGGCTGATAGAAATGTATTAAAAAATAGTATTTTAGATGGTAATGAGGTCAAGACCCTCGATGACGTCATGATCTGTTCTGTGGTGCAGCATTCAAAATTGTGGACAAACCAGTTCGTAAAATAACCTCTGAATCTTTTTTTTTTTTTGAACTGGTTCATTAAAACTATCTATCTAAATCAGGAAACTAATCAGACTTCTAATCACTTTTAGCGAGCATGAGGGAGGCGAATGGTAATAAAAATATAAAAATTAAAATAATCTTTTATCTCACAACTCTTGTAATTATGGCTTTTAGCTAGCAAGAGGAAGGAGAATGTGTGCTTCTCAAACAGAAAGCTGCCTCCTAAAATTCTGATGATTTCAGTATCGACTCGTTTTCTTTCAGTTTATTTTCGTGAATTTAAAATGTGCAGCCTTCGTAGGATGCGGCCTTGCATTTGAGAGACTCCAATAGATAAGCTCTGTTGAACTGAAAATGGCTCTGAACGAACAACATGATACCAGCCACAAACTTTGAATGGTAGTACATGCCATTTTGTAAACTGATCTTTCTTCAGGGATGTTTAAATATTTTTTACTGAAATAAATGCCACCTCATTTGCTACATTTCTCACGCCTTAGTCTCAACAGCTCAACTGACATTTAAATGTCGCTTTTCAACAAGGGACCCAGGCTGCAGCATAGATCTCGCTAACATGCCCTGACTGTCAGTGTGTGTACTGTATGTGCATATCCTTAAATATTAATTTATGCTTGCCATTTATGAAGCCCTCTCATTGCAGCTGAGGAATGTTTTAATCTTTAATTGAGAGATCCATTATAATCTCTCCTAGTGTTGTGTGAAATCACAGAATGTAAATCTGGCATTGTAAGAGTCAAGGCCAGCAGCAGTTCAATTCCCATTTAAATGGATCTGAAGGCCTGCAAAGATTGACACTGATGTGAATTGAGCTGTGCAGAATAATGAAATGAGCATCATCTGTCTTTGTAGGTTGAGAGAGGTCTAAAAATAACATTGGTGTGAGAAATGTGTGTGTGTTTGTGTGGATCAGCACCAGGTGTTCGGGTTCAGGGGCTGATTTAATATTGCCATATACAAGAACACTGATGGGACTCCTACTTAAATTGCCTAAATACAAATCTAATGCTCAAAAGAAAATATGAAACAGACTTTGTTTACTCGTAAGGCAAACCAGTGATTCTTGCTGTGAGAAGGGCATGGGGCTTTCATGAAGACCAAGAGAAATGGAGGGGGAGAGCTTGTCGTAAATGTCTTGAATAATTTCAGATGTCATGGTGGGTTGTGAAAATTCCAGTAAATGTTTGAGAATAATGTCGCTGTTGGAGACTTGCAAAAAATACAGTTTCTGTGAACCACCATGGTATTTTCTTGAACTTTGCTGTGGAAATGGCACTAGAGGTCTGAATTACATTTGTTGTGGTGTGAGGAAAAGTTGTGGCCAGACAGTATAATTAAGTTTTTGTCTGTTATTTTTATTTTATTTTTTTAAGAATTAATCTGTGTAGCACATTTCTAGGTTCCTTGTAGAATTGGCGAGTCTGATATATTTCTTCAAATCAGTTTCTTTTAAACAGATCAAAAGAAATCCAATTTTAAACAGATTCACAAATTGCTGGAACGAGGCCTAATATTATTAAAACCAGTCGATGTGCAAGTCGGGTGGAACAGAAATACAATTCTGTTGATGAAATGAAACTTGAGGGAGCAGGTGGGTACTGGATTGGGAAAATCTGTCCCACATGGACCAAAACATTGCTTGCTTGTATTAATGGGAATAATATGATATTTCAAAGCCTGTAGTTTAATAAAAATAAAATAATCATAGCAATTTATTCTCTGATCAGTAAAGAGTTTGTATAATTTCATTATTTACATCATATTGCAGAAACAATTACATAACTAAAATCAGTGCAGCTTGTTTTAACGCTCATTTATGTCTTAGCCAGTGTTTGGAATAACGGCGTTTAACAGAACGGCGTTAGGTAACAACGTTATTTTTCCAGTAACAGGGTAATCTAACTAACTACTTTTCCCGTCGTTACAACGTCGTTAACATTACTGGACGTTAAATGCGGTGTGTTACTATGCATTAATTTAATAAACTATGTAATCCGAATGCACCCCTGGCTCACACAGCGAGTAAGGAGGTGGGTTAATAATGAGATAAGCGATTATGCTTAATCGCAAGTGTTTTTACACAAATGCCGGCACACGCGCCAGCGGCGCCAAACACACACACACACACACACACAACACACACACACGCAACAGCTAAACAGAGATTCGCAGCAGCAGCAGAGATGGCGAGTCAGGAGCAATCCGATGAAAAGTTGGCATTTTCAAGGTGGAGATATAAGCACTACTTCAAATTCATTGTGGTCAAAGGCAAGAACGTCCATGTAATGTGTAGCCTACATGTAATGTGTGACACATGCATATATACAAAGCTAGTGGCCAAAAACACTTCTCTTGCAAAGATAATACTTGAAGCGCAGGATAAAACTCGAAAGTTTTTGCAATAAATATCGAAAGTTATGTACGAACACCTGTCTGTTCTACTCATTTCAACTGACTTGTGAAAACTGCTATAAAAATACAAATTCTTTGACATATAGCAACTTTTTTTTTTTTTTACAGTAAAACAAATAGTTACTTTCCCTGGTAACGAGTTACTTTATTATAGAGTAATTCAGTTACTAACTCAGTTACTTTTTGGAACAAGTAGTCAGTAACTATAACTAATTACTTTTTTAAAGTAACGTTCCCAACAGTGGTCTTAGCCAACAGGAGGCTGGGCTTTACTAGTGATATAAATGTTTAATATTTCAAGCTGTTATTTTAGATTTGATATTTGTTATTACTCAGAAACTTTAGGCCTATTGTATGAAATGTAAAATATACATACATACAATTTTTTTTGTTGTTGAAACAAATATATACGTTTGTTCAGCAAGGGTTTATGAAACTGATCAAAAGTGACAGTAAATACATTTATAATTCTGTTAAGAGAAATGCTTGAACTTTGTTAGTTAAACAAACCTGAAAAATAAATGTATTACCGCATATTATATGAGCATCATTAAGCAATATTAAGCATCACACCTGTTTTCAACATTCATAATAATAAGAAATAATTATTTTGCACATATTAGAATGGTTTCAGAAGGATCATGTGACATTATAGAGACTGAATGGCTAATGTTTCACAATATTTCACATTTTAACTTTTTTTTTTGGATAAAATATATCTTTTTACAAGCATCTTTCAAAAGACATTAAAAAGAAATCTTACTGACCCTAAACATTTTAACAGTAGTGTAAATATCTTATAGCTTACATATAAATGTAAAACTTATTAAATATAATTTTTGTTGTGTTTTATTAAAAAAAATTGTTTCTGTATTTTACTTATGATGCTTCCTCAGATCATGTGGTATTTTTATAATATTCTGTAATATAGCATCAAAAACCAGAAAATTATCAAGATTATTATTATTATTATTATTTACAGATTTAAATTTATATATAAGAATATAAATATTTAAATCACCCAACCTTACTTGATTTACTGGGTTTATCTTTTGTTTAACCTGTGACCTTCATTCTCAAACCAGCCTGAATTTAAGCTATTTGGGGAAGCTAAATCTAGGCGAGTTAAACCTAGAGTCAGGTCTGCATGACTCATCATGTAAACACAAACACTCAGTGACCAGGGATTTTACAATACCACACACCATTGGTTGAACATAATCTGCCCTTCCTCTCTCTCTGTGTGTGTGTGTGTGTGTGTGTGTGTGTATGTGTGTGTGTGTGTGTATGTCGCTCTTTCTGTGCATGTGTTTATGTGTGTGTGTGGGCATGAGTGCAGTGACTCATACAGGCAGCAGATTGAATCAAGAGAGAACAATAGATTTTAGCAGAACAAATGGTCAGAGGGAAAAGGCATGGATCAAAGAGCCATATTACCTGTTTCCTGCCTCATTTTACCTTCTGTAGAACATGACAGCAGCACTCTTTATTCTTCTTATATCCTCCACAATGACAGAACTACATCTCTCACAGAGAGGAACGGCCACACAGCTGGGCCTCGGGCAGCAGGAGACTATTTTAAACTGAGATCCATGTTTCCTCTGGCCTCAGTGGACCGACGCCTCTGCTTTTACTTCAGACATCAAGTATCAGTTTTATGCAGCGCAACAGCATCAGTAAAGCACAGAGGAATATGAACAGATTTAAAGCAGCTCAATTACATGTGGTATGTTTTTTTTTTTTTTTTTTTTTTTTTTTTTTTTTTTACCCCTTTCACGCCTTCTGGGCTCCTTATCAGGGTTTAACAAAACTGCATCCACAAGTGCCAAGGTTTTTTTTTTCTGAGATAAATGCTAATAGATTTCCAACACTGTTTTGCATATGCTTGCTCTCAGGCTACACATTGGAAGAATAATCTTTTGTCCTTGACAAATCTCTTTCCATGTCTGCCTGTTTTTTTGTTTTTCCGGTCACATTTACTTTGTTTTGTGAATTTTTATGGTCAAAATCGATGGGTGCCTGTGCAATCGTGAATTTCACTAGAGGGCGAAAGATTTCCCAACATAGATTTTGCATAGGGTTCAAGTGATCATGTGAATGATCTACACTGACCAACAGAAAGCTGTGACTGACCTGTGTTTCATACATTTCTATGCCATTGACAATGAAAAATGGACATATTTTGGCAAAAACAAAATTTTGCTTAATGTCTTATGGGCAAAAATAATCCAGTACTTATGTCTCTACAAGTGGAACATTTTCTAATTATCTTTAGAAAATATAAAAATCTAGTTTATTTTCTTATTCTGAAGATGTCACATTCATTATTATGATTGATATTGGCAATATACTATCAAGACAGATATTTCAGTATTTTTAAATGATGACGGAATACTGAGAATGACATTCTGGAATAGAGTTTGGCTTGAATTAATTGGCCCAGAAACTGTAGACAGTTATATGATCTTTGTTTAGAGTTCTTCCATCTGATAATTTTTTTTTATTCCATGGAGCTATTATAGTATACTAAATATAAGAGTTTGTTTAGATTAACCAATATTGACAACAGTTGAAACGTTGTTCCAGAAGAGAACTAACATCTTTTTTATTCTGTTTACCAGCATGTTATTCCAGTTTTTCCAGTTGGGTGACATTGGAGTTAAATTTGCTTTACATGTCATTTGAATACTGGGTCATCAGAGCAGTTCTGTTTACACTCAACCGCTCTTCGGTCTTAGTTTAACGTTCCCATGACTTGTCAGGTTCACCCAAATGTTATTGCGATTAGAGTGAAAGACGGAGAAAGGGATATTCCCATTTCCCACACTAGAAATATGACAACTTTTTATATCCAAAGTCAATTATCTTTGCACTTATGTACTCCATTTGTATCTAAATAAATGGTGTTGTTTTCTTGTCATTTTTTTGTTAGTTAACATGTTAACACAATGTTCCACCCACGTCTGTAAAGTGACATCAGGGCATTACTGTATATTAATGATAAAAATTGAGAATTTGTCACATTGTTGAAGTGATTCATTTATTTATACAGTCTATATGTCTCAGATCGTTCTCTAACTTTCAAGGTTCACTTTGCTCACTGTTGATGCATGAGAGGACTTGTTGGTTAATCTAATTTCTCCAGACGTCTGAGCTATTGAATTTATTGCTGTTTCTATTCTGCTGATGTTCTGAGATGAAGGAGGCTTGTGAATTACTTCTGACATCATAGACATGAAGAGACAGTGTTTTGCTTAACAGAGAGGTTAGAGAGTTTATTCAAAAGACCTTTTGAACTTTGTTTCATCCACATGAGCCTTATTTTACTCTCTATTCAATATCATGTGCTGAAATCTTACAAAGGAAAAATAATTGAATGAATCCGGTTTCTACCTTTGTGGATATAAGTGGGAGGACTTTTAAAGATCTGCTTTTTTTCAATTGCTTTTGATCAAAGGACACAAGGATTTCACTCACTTGATTCAAAATAAGTTGACTTCAAGTTTAAGGTGATACATATCCATTAGTATTGTCATAAACTGATTTTTTTATGTGTAGTGAAACCGTTTTATAACCTATTATAAAATATTCATTTTTGTAGTATTGGATATCAATATTTTTCATGTTATTGTATTTGATAAAAAGTTTATTAGTGTAACACTAATATACATCCAGTCTGTTGGCTTTCATTTTGGCTTACAAGTAGCTGATCTTATACCTACTTGTTAAATGAGACCACATTATTAAAGCAGAAGGTCATAAGTAACAGCATGTGAAAGTGACTTCTTATTCCAGTGGTGTTTATCCTGCCTGACTGATCTTCTTTTTGATCACTCTTGCATTTTTCTCTCTCCAGTGTCCTGCCTCTCTGACTGTCACAATCGATTTCGGAGATAAGCAGCCTTCAAAGCCTCATTGCATGCAGCAAAAAATCTCCAAGCTGCATGATGAACTATGTCAAATTGCCATCTATATTTACCATGAATGAGCTCATTTTGTGACAGTGGCTGATGCCTCGGTAGTACACAGAGTACTGTGAATATTGTGATTTATGTGCTTTGCAGTTTTAAACATTGTAGACAATCACAGACATGTCATTGTAGACAATCACAGACATTTCTGTTGAACACAAGTACGCAATGGCCAATCAGTGGTGTGTAAGTTAGTCAGTCAGTGAAACTTCTGCGATTTTTAGTCGTATTGAGTGTTTTCTGAGTTCTATATCATCACAAACCCTTTCATTATAATCAAAGTGTTGAAACAATGTAAATAAGAGGTTTATTTTGCAGTGTAAACAGCAACTTTAATTACAATGAAAGTTTTTGCGAAAGCACAGAACTCTGTGAGCTTGCACTACACTTGAGTGACACTGTCAGTGGTTATGGGAATGCTCTTGGTTCTCTTTCTATATAGCCCATGAACAATTTAAATAAAATATAATTTTTTCATGCTACTAACTACATTGCAAAGTTTTTGGATTGGCAAATATAATTATGTTGGGGGTTGAATTCCTTATCTACTTATTTCATTCCTTATCTACTTATTTGTATTTTTTGTATTTTTATATTCTTTTATTATGTGTTTTATGTTCTGTCGCTGTCATTCTGTTGTACTGCAGAGCTTCTGTCACGAAAACAAATTCCTCGTATGTGTAAACATACCTGGCAATAAAGCTCATTCTGATTCTGATTCTGATTCTGAATCCAAAAAATGTGATGATTGACAGTAAAGACCATATCGATGGATGAGACAAAACATCTCAAAATCGATCTATGCATTAAGTACTGGAGTTAAAATGCAAACTAATAGACCTGCCACTTCTTCTTCCTGCCACTGTGTGTTTCTTTGTTCTTCAAAGAAATCCCTTTGTTGTTAAAAACATACCTCATCTTTTTTTTTTTTTAGAAAGATTGCAGTTTTTGTATAATTTTGTATGGTTATATAGGTACATTTAGCTAAATATGATTTATAATGTTATGTATGTTGTTTTAGTAAAAGCAGTACGTGGTCTAGATGATTGATTTTAGGGTTGTCATGATTCTGAGTACTCCATTATAAAAAAATCCTTGATTGCAACTTGTCTGTGTCGGTTAACTGGCAAAATACTGGAAGAGACACATTCCATGGACAAGAATCCATGAAAAACATTTTAGATTGTTTTTTAAGACTGCAGAAAATATTAAGAAATATTTAAACCTTTAAAATCATCATAAAGCATATTGCTATTGTGAATTCACAAAGACTGTGGTTACATTAAATAAATACATGCTCTGTAGGTATAATATGCACTTTATTTATATGCTTAACACTGTTAATGCTTATCCTTTGCATGCATGGGCCATCTCAAACTCCATATAACGTTGCTTATAACGTTGATCTGGGAACATTGTGCACCATTCTATCAGATTTTTAAGGTAAATTTACAAAACTATGCCAACACATTATCTTTCTAAATATGCTAATTGTACATTGAGACTTATAATGTTTAAATCCTTGAGTTTGCATTTTTTAATGTCAACATGTTCTTGTTCAAGAAATGACAGTGTCTCTAGCATTTCTGCCATTAAAGAATTGGCCAAATGATAAAGATTAAGTGGATATTTGAATGTCAATATTAAACAAGGAATAGCTCATGCTGTAAAGTGTAAAAACAATCGTCAGGCCATTGGTGCCCTCTGCAGGCATTTGATACAAAAACTACTTAATGGACTGTACATGTATGATAATATTGTTGATCATTATGTATTTTACCTCCATTGTTTAATAAAACCATATCAAAAGCAAGTAATCATATTTTATTTAAACCAATTTTTATTTCTTTATTGCTATATATATTTTAAAGGGGTCATCGGCTGCCCATTTCCACAAGCTGATATGATTCATGTAAAATCTATTACATACTTTGGTTAAAATTTCTCAATGGTAGTGTAAAACAACACCCTTTTTACCCTGTCAAAATCAGCTTAGTTTTAACCAAGCCATTTTAGCCTGTGTTCCTTTAAATGCTAATGAGCTCTGCCCACCCCGTCCCTCTCTTCTGTTGGGTAACGAGCCATGCACTGAGAAACTTTAGTTTACTTTACTTTACTTTTTTGTTTACTTTAGCCGCGGAGCTAACTAGTAAGTTATTAGGTAAGGCAATTGGCAAAGATTCATAAAAGAACCTTGTACTCACTTCTTCTGTAGTTGAAACTGGATCATGAATGATTCGTGTGAAGATAGACTCATTTAGGTAGATTGGTGGTGCATTCCTAAAAACTAACATAATCCATTGCGTCTTCAGTTGCTCAGAAGTCGGGAGTAAATGACGACTGAACACCTCGGTTGCTTAGGAGACAATCTTGTCTACAAGTGCTTCGGTCAAAACAATGGCGGACTGATTACAGCTCATTCAGGGCATGTCTGAGGTAAAATGCTAGTGTCAATCAACAATCGTGGGAGGGCTCTAGGTCTGTGTGATGTCACACAGACAGGCATCTGAGATCAGCTCGATTTGAGAAAGGGGAAATGATTTAACGAGATTAAAAAAAAAAACACTGGATGGATTTTTATCATTATAGGGTGGTTGTGTACACACACTGCCAACACACAATTTCAGTTCAAACAACTTGTCAAAGTGCAGGTCGCATCCAATGACCCCTTTAAAGGCACTCTATGTAGGATTGACACCAAGTGGTTGAACTAATTATTGCAGTCCAAATTCAAAATATTGGAGAGGGTTTTTTTCACCCGGCCCCTCTTCCTCAGACTTGACGCACATGCAGGTTGCTTTAATGATGACACAAACAGAAACGAGCGCACTTGACAATGAATGAAAGTAAACACTGTATGCTGTGTTTTCCACCAACTGGCAACCTGGGTTGCTGAAATACAGTTGGGTAAACTGGCAGTGGGTGGGTTTCACAAACCAAAACAAAGACTGGCATTCTGGCCCGGAACACACATTTTCAAAGAAGAATAACTGACTGTAGCATTGTTTTTCAGATAAACAAGTATGTTAATTTAGCATATATTTAAAAAAAAAAAAAACATATTATGGTATTTTTATGCTTTAGTGGAGTCAAAATCTTGCATATAGCACCTTTAAGTCATTTTAAAGTCTATTGTTCGCTTAAATCTATTATTACTACAAAAAAAATCTGATTACTAGATTAATCGTCAGAATAATCTGTCGATTACTAGATACCAAAATAGTCATAAGTGACAACCCTAGTTAATTTTCTAGTAAACAAGTAGCTGTTCTAATTAGATCATGCCTTTTTTATGGGGGGAAATGTATCATCTTTTTTAATTATTCCATCCGTCAAGCTCAGACTCGCCCATCAGACTGCCAATAAGAGAAGTGTTTCATCACTTAACAAAACATGTTTCCACTGATCCAGAGTCCAGTGGTGATTGCTTTACAGCACTCCATCTGACGCATGTCATTGTAGCTGCTCTTTAAGGGAAACCCATTCAGTGAACCTCCAGCTGCACAGTTTTTGTGCTGATATTAATGCCAATGGTAGCTATGGAATCAGTAATGTTGGTGACTTTTACATACCGTATGCCTTGGCACTCAGTGATTGTGCTCTGTAACTTTACCTGGTCTTCCGTGTTGTTGCAGTTCCTAAATACATACACTTCCCAATAATACCACTCAAATTTGTTCAAAAGAAAACAAAAATAAAGACTTTATTCAACATTCCTCTCTTTGCATCAGAATGCCGGCTCCTTCACCTGCAGCACCACATGCATGCGTCATGGTACTCTCCGAAGACTGACAGGGAAGATTAGAAATTGTTGAATAAAGTTGCTATTTTTGTTTTCTTTGTGCACAGAAAGTATTAAAGTATATAAAATTACGGTTGAACCACTGATGCAACATTAACTATTTTATCAGTATCTTACCTTTCTGGGCCTTGAACGTATCAGTTGCGTTGCCGTCTATACTGAAGAGGGTCAGAAAGCTCTCTGATTTCAGCAAAAATATCTTAATTTGTGTCCTGAAGATGAACGAAGGTCTTACAGGTTTGGAATGACATGAGTAATTAATTACTGAATTTTCATTTTTTGGGTGAACTAACCCTTTAAGAGGTGTAGTACTGTTGTCCATATAGTGTATACTGAATTTTAATCACAATTTTGAAAAATATCAAGACATTTTTTAGCTACATTGCCCATCCAGACGTAATGTTATAGACTTGAGTTGCACTCACAATCCTCCTGCCTTGCCAATGCTCCTTAAGTAGCTCTTCTGTGTCTTTTCCCTAAGTAGAAACTCAATTTCAGTAAATGACTTGCTATCTGTAGTCTGTCTGTGTCTGAGACAGTTGTAGAATTATGATACTAAATGTGGCATCCCATTTCATAGAGCCTCTTCCCACTCGCCCATTACTGCATACACAGTGCTGACAATATTACCAAAAACTACCTTTCCAATGACAGATTTAATGAGTAATCTGTTAGCGGGAATTTGCTCTTGAGGGATAAAACAGTTGGTATGCAACAGCTGGCACTGAATGGTTTATAGTTATGATGAACAGTGTAGACAAAAAGACAAATATGGTACAGTTGTTAAAAAAACAAATAATTTATAATAATTTAAATAATTTTTCTGGTAAATACTGAGAAAAAAAAATATGTAGGAGTGATGTGGCTCTCAGCTCCTATTACGAGAGATGGCGTAACTTGGCATACTTTAATTCTTCTCCTGCAGCTAGATATTTTTAGCTACATTTTCATTAGGGTCCACGTTCTGTTCTTATTAAACTGTCTTAAAAGTCTTCCCAGCATTCTTATGTACAATATTAATGTATTTTATGTACCAATAACACAAATCTGACAAATCAATTTGCAGGTACTTTTTGCTGCTTTTGTTAGTATTTACTGTCCATCTGATTCTGTATACAAACAATTTTTTTGACTTAGTTTTTCTTTACATTTTTTGACAGGTTGTTAGAAATTCGACTGGTTTTGAAGTTAAATGCTGAGGTTATATCTGCAAAAATGCATTCAGCAGGTCCAAATACTGCTAGAATAGAGTGTTATGGGTGGAACAAGATGAGAGGCGAGCGGATCCATATGGAAAGCTTTAATTATAAACATGGTCAAAACAGGCAAGGGGTCAAACAATAGCAAACAGGCATAATCCAGACAGGACAGAGGGTATTCGAAAACAGGTGTGATCGATCGGCGGCTAACAATGTCCAGAGGGTGAAGCAAACGGATAATCCAAGACGACAGTAGTCTAAGTGAGGTGCAGACAATATCCAAACAGGGCAGAGCAAGAGGGTAATCCAAAAAATAGTGGTGGCCTCATATTTATAGTGTGTGTGATGCAGATGAGAGTATAATCGGTGAAGTGGAGCATGGGAGATGACATGTAACAGTTTGTGTAGTGTGAGGGTCAACATTATAGGAAGGCTACCTCCGGTGGCGAGCAGACGGAAGACCACAGACAGGATTCATGACTCAGAGAATTCATTTTGGTGCTAACTGCAAATTTTAATTCAGTGGTTGCAGTACAGCCAGTGACCTCATACATAAAACCATGAATACTTTTTTCCATATGTATATTTATGTGTATGTCAACGAATTGCTGTTGCACTGACCACTGTTTTGCCACATTTGAATACAGTGGTGGTCGGGTGCTCTAGGAAATCTAAAAACTGAGAGCAAGCCATCACAGCACTGCAAACCATTGCCAAACATTGACATTGAGCAGTCAACATGCAAATGCATGTGTTGGATTATTCACTGTTTTTTTGTGTGGCAATGCTTGTCATAATGTTGTTAGAGGCATTGAAGTTGTCAGATGAACAGGGCTGTCTGGAATAAATGGACTGAAATATAAGGCTGTTTTTCTAGTTGCAACATTTCAACAAAATTCCCAGAAATAAAGACAATAACAAGAAATGTTTTTAATACATCTGACAAATTTGACATTTATAACTGTTACATCTTGTCATTTTTTTCTTACTATTTTACACTCTCTGCTTGACATAAATTCTTATCATTAAAGCTCAGTTAGTATGAAATTTTTGTATTCTGTAGAAAACTATATACAGTATGGGTCAGTAGGTCTTTTTGGTCACACTTTATTTTAAGGTCCAGCTCTTACTGTTAACTAACTATTAACTACAACCTTTGCCCCAACCTTTCCTAATTATTGCTGATTAATAGTAAGCTAGTTGTTAAAGGGATAGTGTATCCAAAAATTTTGTCATTAACATTCACCCTCATGTTTTTCCAAAACTGCAACACAACTCATGAATGCACTGCAAAAACTGACACAGAAGAGAAGAAATTGTTGTATAAAATTGTTAATATGTACCATGTAACTTCTAATAAATAGTCAATATGCTAGTCATATGCATGCTAATAAGCAACTAGTAAATAGTGAGAACAGGTCCCTATTCTAAAGTGTTCATGTATTTTTTTTTTAATAAAGTAATACTTTTTTTTTTTTTTTACAAGGATGCGATAAATTGACCAAAAGTGACAGTAAAGAGATTTATAATTTTCCACAATAAAAAAAAAAGTTTTAAATAAATGTTGTTCATTCATCAAAGAAAAAAAAAAGTTTTTCATGGTTTTCGCAAAAATATTAAGCAGCACATGTTTACATTGATAATAGTAATAAAAAGGATCATGTGACACTGGAGTCTAGCTGCAAAGAATTCAGCTTTGCCATTATAGAAATAAATTACATTTTGACGTATATAAATGCAGAATAAGTGTTATTTTAATATTTCACAGTATTACAGTTTTTATTGTATTTTTTTAATCCAATAAATGCAACCTTGGTGAGCATGAGAGTTTTTCAAAAACATTTTAAAATCTTACAGACTCCAAACTTTTGAATGGTATTAGTGTATGACCAATAACACATGCAGAAGGGTCATTGCTTCCCAGTCTTTGCAAGATCTAGCGGCTCTTTTCAGGGGTCATCACTCAGTGCCTTGACACTGACACAAGATACCATTACACTGCTGGCATTTTACCCTCCCCAACCATACGAGACAGCTAGACACTCTAAAGCCCGGCAACAGAGATGGAGCACTGAAGCCTAAGCTGTGAAGAGTCAGGTAAACAAAAGCCTGCTGCTGTTCTGCAAGTCTGTATATAGCATCAGAGGGATGCTTATTGATTGTACTGTAAGTGGAGACTAGGTCAGGTTCACCATTGTGAAAAAGCTCTCAGTGAAGTAATGGGGTCACTTAAGGATGGTTTTAGCTTACTTGTAAGCAATCTGCACTAACATGTTTTCTTAAGGTGGTTTGCAGGGTGTGAAGTTCAGGCTTTCTTTAGTGAAATTTTAATTTCAACTGATTTACTGTTAATGTGCTTCTGAGAAATGTGAGTTTAAGTTTAACAAAGCTTTTAATGTGACGGAAACCTAATAATGTTAGTTGAATGCAATAATGAAACTACTCAATAAATCATTGCACAGCCTGTAACATTATATTAAATGGCTGTCATATGAAAAATTTTTGGATGCACTATATATCATAATTTGCATGCTGACTCTGGGTCAGTATGTGGGATTTCTAACTGATTATGTGGTGATTCATTGTAATCAGGGGACCTGCATTAAATGTCAGAAGATGAAATTTGTATCTGAGCTCTCTGTAAATTTCATCTCTCTCCCTCGTATTGTGTGATGTGAATGGGAATGACCTTGTCCCTATGAGAGAGCCATTTAAAATGCTTTTCAACCTGCTTCTGGTGTCTAAACACAGCTCATCTGAACATTTTTAGACACCACATTAACACGCCCAGTAAACAAATAATGGTTCAAGGCAATTCATTTTGCAGCTATAAAACATACCAGCTGGATTGTGCCAAGCAATATAGAGGCAAATACTTCACTTTGGTGCGAGTTGTCTGTTCATTTGAGAGTTTGGTACCTTTAAACAATTTGTTTCACATTTACGCAGTCATCTGACGTGCACTTCTTAGCTGGATATAGCCTTGCATCCTCAGATAAATTAATGCATTTGTATTTATAGTCCTTATTGTCTTTCACATGCGGTTTAGCTTGTGTTGTGCCAAGTTTGCTTGAGGGTCTCGTCAGCGGAAGACAGTTATGACCACTTGATCCAACTTCCAGTCATCATGATTCAGAGTCTTGTTGCAAATTGAAAAGTAACATCAAGTGTGGCAGTGACGTATTAAAGCACAGGTGTCAAGACTAGTTACTAAAGGAAATCAACAGACTGACTACGAAATATTGACTTGCAGCAAATAGTCTGGTTCACATTGAAGCTTATTCTCAAGGGCTCGCATGCTACAACAGTAAACTAGTTTATTTAGTTTTTTCTGCTTCCATTTATGAGACATGTTTGTCTGAAATAGATTATACCACAATAATGAACCAGCCTAGAAAACATTTATTTAAATACCAGCATGGAAGAAAATGCACAGCATATATGTGAACCTGGACCAAAAAACATAAGTAGCATGGTTATATTTGTAGCAATATATGTAATATATATGTTTTTTTTTTAAATAAATGTATAAATAGAATTATATATCATATATAAATACAATTTATTACCCTTATGGCTGTTTTGTGATCCAGGGTCATATATATATATATATATATATATATATATATATATATATATATATATATATATATATATATACAGTACAGACCAAAAGTTTGGACACACCTTCTCATTCAAAGAGATTTCTTTATTTTCATGACTATGAAAATTGTAGATTCACACTGAAGGCATCAAAACTATGAATTAACACATGTGGAATTATATATGGAATTATATACATAACAAAAAAGTGTGAAACAACTGAAAATATGTCATATTCTAGGTTCTTCAAAAAAAGCCACCTTTTGCTTTGATTACTGCTTTGCACACTCTTGGCATTCTCTTGATGAGCTTCAAGAGGTAGTCACCTGAAATGATCTTCCAACAGTCTTGAAGGAGTTCCCCGAGAGATGCTTAGCACTTGTTGGCCCTTTTGCCTTCTGTCTGCAGTCCCGCTCACCCCTAAACCATCTCGATTGGGTTCAGGTCCGGTGACTGTGGAGGCCAGGTCATCTGGCGCAGCACCCCATCACTCTCCTTCTTGGTCAAATAGCCCTTGATGCCTTCAGTGTGACTCTACAATTTTCATAGTCATGAAAATACAGAAAACTCTTTGAATGAGAAGGTGTGTCCAAACATATATATATATATATATATATATATATATATATTGTGGCGAGGTGGAAGGAATAGGCAGGAGCACACTCAAATGTAAAGCTCCGGAGGGAGGGTTTTTTTTTTGAAACGTGAAGGGTTGCTGGGTGATGACGGTGCTTCGGCGTGCAAAAGGGTGCTCTCACTCGGGTCCAGGTGCAGGTGAGTCGGTCTTCCGGTCACAGGCTGCTTTCTGGTGGCAGAGAGAGAGGAGATTCAGTGGGTTAGCTCGTGGAGAGGCTTCTCCCCCTTTTCCCATGCGCGTGCTGTTTATATGAGGCCCGGCTGATGAGAGGCAGGTGCGGGTGATCAGCCCGTGATGAGCCTCGGGCTGGTGGTCCTTGTGAGTTACCAGGGCGACGCTGATGTGGACTCGGGACGCTCGTCACACTCCCCCAAACCCCCCCCTCTCCCGCTAAGCGTTGTCCTGGTCTGGTGGAAAAATACGATGTTAACGGGTGAAAAAGGGGGTGGGTGGGGAGTGACCCCTGACAGACCTGCATAAGCTGACCAGATCCGGGAAAGGCCATCGGCGTTGGAGTTGGCTGCTCCGGCCCGATGGAGCACTTCGAAGTGGAAGTCCTGGAGCGCGAGGAACCATCGTGTTACCCTGGCGTTGGTGTCCTTGGTGCGAGCCATCCACTGGAGGGGCGCGTGGTCTGTGAGGAGAGTAAACTTCCGCCCGAGGAGGTAATACCGCAGCTCCAGGACTGCCCACTTGATGGCCAGAGCTTCCTTTTCGACGGCGGCGTAGTTCCTTTTGGCCGGGGTCAGCTTCCTGCTGTGACAGGACGGCCCCGAGTCCTGTGTCAGAGGCATCCGTTTGCAGCAGGAAGGGGCAGCTGAAGTCCGGGGAACGCAGGACTGGCTCCGAGGTGGGGGCCAGCTTCACCTTCTTAAACGCCTCCTGCGCTTCCGGTGTCCAGTATACTTTTTCTGACTGCCCCTTCCTGGTCAGGTCTGTCAGGGGGGTGGCTAAGGAGGAGAAATTAGGGATAAAACAGCGGTAATATCCTGCCCAACCCCAAAAACGGTCGTACCTGGGTATTTGTGCTGGGTCTGGGGGCAGACCATATCTCGACCTTCTTCTCCTGTGGTCGGATGAGTCCCCGTCCGACTTGAAATCCCAGGTACTTTGCCTCCGTCAAGCCCAGGTGGCACTTCCGGGGGTTGGCAGTGAGCCCGGCCCTACGTAGCTCCATCAGCACCCTCCACAGACGGTGCAGGTGGTCTTCCCAGCGCTCGGAGTGGATGACCACGTCATCCAGGTATGCCGCGGCGTAGGCCTGGTGAGGCCGCAGTAAGATGTCCATCATCCGTTTGAACGTGGCCGGGGCCCCGTGTAGGCCGAATGGGAGCGTCCGGTATTGCCAGTGCCCACCAGGGGTACTGAAGGCGGTCTTGGACTTGGCAGCTTCAGATAGGGGGTCTTGGTGAGGTCCAGGGTGGAGATATAGCGGGCCCTTCCCAGGCGATCAAGAAGATCATCCACTCAAGGCATGGGCCAACCACATCCGGGAGATGCAGGGTCCGCGGTGGGCATCGGTTCGTCCTTCGGGGAGGGAGCCGCTGGGCTAGTTACTGGTCGCAAGGTGCCCTCCGGCGTGCGCCGCTCCTAGACCACCCTCCGGGGAAACGGCCTCGACTGGTCCCCGGTGTCCCGTTGTTGGGCAGCATCCGCCAGTTCCACCGCCTCAACGAGCTCGGATATTGAAGTAGGTTTCCACATCCCAACCGCTTGCCGGTGAGTCTGGGGAAGGGCCTGGAGGAATCGGTCCACAACGACACGTTCTACAACTTGGGCAGCCGTGGGCCCCCCGGCGAGCAACCAATGCCGTGCGAGGCAGGACAGTTAGGCCGCCTGGGCTTGGGCTGGGAGGCGGAGTTTATAGTCCCACTCATGGAAGTGCTGGGCAGCGCAGACCGAGGAGAGCCCCAGCCGGGACAGGATTTCCTTTTTGAGCTCACCGTAATCATTTGCCACTTCCGTCGGCAGGGCGAAGAAGGCCCACTGAGCTTCGCCGGTGAGGAGAGGGGCGACCAACCGCGCCCAGTCATCGCTCTCCCAGCCCTCCTGGGCGGCTGTATTTTAGAACATTTGGAGAAAGGCCTTTATATCGTCATCAGCGGTCATCTTGGGGAGTAGCTGGGACACTTTCGCTCGCGTGTCGGGGAGTGGAACGCGTCGAGCGCAGCTCGCCCTGTTCCCGCTCGGTCTGGTCCACTCTGGTCCACAACGGTGTTCCGTTATCTGTTGCTGGCGGATGCTGACCTCCGTTAGACGCTGGAGTATTTCTTCCATCCTGGAGGATCGGGGAGCAGCGGCCGCCTGGCAGAGAAAAACACAAAGAAAAACAAAAAGGAGTGTGAGTCGCTGTGGAACCGCAGATTTGTATTCCTTCCACGGTATTGCCCGCGTTCTCCACCAGTATATATATGTATGTATATATAAATATATATATATATATATATATATATATATATATATATATATATATATTACATTTACATTTAGTCATTTAGCAGACGCTTTTATCCACAGCGACTTGGAATAAATAAGGACAATGGAAGCAATCAAAAACAACAAAAGAGCAATGATATATAAGTGCTATGACAAGTCTAATTTAGCTTAAACACAGTACACGTAGCAAGGGCTTTTAAATAATATAATTAATATAATTAACAATCATATATTTAATAATATAATATAATTAATAAAAAGTAAATAATTAATAAAAACACTAAATCTAAAATATCTTAAACTGTGTTCCGAAGATGATCGGAGATCTTACGGGTTTTGGAACGACATGAGGGTGAGTCATTTTCATTTTTGGGTGAACTATCCTTTTACTATATAAGATAAGGTGAGACTTCTAATGTGGCTTTGCATCAAGACATAGCGAGTATTTCTACATGATCACATGAGTCTAAACAGGTTTGCCGATTATAGAGATCCTGGGGGCTCCTGTCAAGGATGCACACCATGTTTTTGCACACAAATCCTTTACTTACCACAGGTTGTCAGCCAGAATTGTACAGAGCTCCATTACAAACGACCGTAAAGCTTATATAGTTGCTGCAACCTGTGTGGCATCTCCATGCAGTGAATTATGCTCTTTAAATGTATATGAGTGACTGGAAAGGAAACAATGCGCTCAGACCTTGCCTCTACCTCTCTCTGCCACAGTGGCAGTGTAAAAGCACATTGAGTTTACATGTTTACACTCTAGATGCACAGTGATCTGCTGTTGAAATGATGCCTCATGATTTCAAAGCATTCCTGTTCAGATAGGGAGTGTATTACATTTAAGCTTTGAGGTCAGTTTGTATCCATTTAAAAAATAGCTTGTATTTGGGGGGGGGATTAGGGGTCAACTCTCATTTGGGGGTTAGGGGTCAACTCCCATTTTTATAATGCCAAGAAACTACATTTTTATATCTTCTACTTTAAATTTGATTTTATTTATTATAAATAATTTTAGAGCTCTTATATGACTCTTCTGCGTAGCTTGCCTGCCAAGCGTTCAGGATGTAGCGTGGGAGTTGATGGTGGTGGAGTCATGTCTGATACCACATACTTTATCTCTCGGAGACCATTGAGCTTCCTGTGCCTTGGTTAAATACTACTACAGTCTCCAAGGCTGAATTTTTCTTGGCTCTTTATTACACCATAGTGCTCCTTCACACTATTACTGTATATCACTTTAAGTCAGCTAAAAGACTATGTATACTAAGAAACATTTGGGTTCCGGAAATAAAAATTCCATTAATGTTCTTCATAGGGGAATTTGTTTTGAAACCTTTTAAGTTATTAATAAATGGTATATGTTTTTGTTGAAGCCACCATATGCATTATTTTGAAAAAACGACATCACCCATAAATCTGCAGATAAATCTTCACCAATCAGGATTCAAAACAATCAAACTGTGTCAAAAGAATGCTTTCACTTCCACCCACTACCATAAAGCGCTGCAACTGATGTAAGCGAGTCAGCTTTCTATGCTCTCAAAGTGCTTCAATATATATGCATATTTTGCAATAAATCATAACTATATTGTTTCTATATTTAAATATGATCACACTTTATTTTAAGGCCCAATTCTCACTAACATACTATTAACTATGACTTTTGCCTCAATAAACTTAATTTGCTGCTTACTAATAGTCGGTAAGGTAGTTGTTAAGTTTAGGTGTGGGATAGAATTAAGTTTTGTGTGTGCGTGTGTGTGTGTGTACCACAATGCCTTTAATGGGTACGACCATTGTCATGTTGTGCTGTACAACGTGGCAGCAGATTGAGGCTATCTACACCTAATGTGCTGAATCCATTTGTCCTGTTGTCGGAAGAAGCGCAACTACATCAAGTATGTCAGAAATAAAACAGGGCTTTATTTTTCTGTCTGTGACTAAACAAGCCACCCATTGTAAACAGAATCACTGGTCATTATAGGTTCTATTTGTTTTTGTGTCGCGTCACACACAACTTGCATCTGGTGTGGACACAATGTAAGGTTCTCTGATTACCAAATATATGTAAAGCTAACTATAATTATATAACCATCAGATTTCCTATCAGACTACTTTTGTGTTCCTTTTCTAAACAAAATATTCCTTCAACAAACTGAAGATTTGAAAGGTGCTTTTTATCAGCTCAGACATAGATTGTTGCGTAACTTTGATTACATATGCAAGCACAGTTATTTAGTCTCTTGTTGTGTTGTTCATTTCATGAAGCGGTTTAATACATAGTAGAAACAATGCCTCGGTTGATATGGTGCACAGCGTACTTCTGCTGTGCAGTCATCTCCCCCTTAAATGTAACAGACCACTCTTGATGTTGATGCAGTTTCCTAAAATAGGCACATTGAAAATAAATGTCATGTTGACATGTTGCCAAACCTCAGACTATGTTACACTTAGAGTATAAATCTTTTCTGGTTATATCTTTCTTTCTTACTGTTTGTATTATTATGGTTGACATTAGGTTATATACTGTATGTATGTTTGCATTAATCACAGGTTACTGTCTAAACAACACGATTAAAGAGTCAAACAAGTGATTATTACTGGTTTGTGTGATTTGTTTTGTGATGGACAAGTCTACGGTGTTGATTGTGCCGATGTTTAGAGGTTGATATGCGTTTTTGCTCCAGGGAAGCATAATAATCACCATGCTAATGTGCTTTGTTTTTTTTCTTATCTGTAGCCATAACCAGAGGACGACTACATTCATACATCCAGTGACAGGCCAGATCTCTGCTGAGAATACTGATTTCAGACTTCAGGACCAGTAAGTATTGTCTTTTGACATTTCAAGGTCATTTCTTGTTTGGTTATATTTATGTTGTATCAAACTACAGTAGCAGCCTGTAACGACTGGGTGAAGGAGTGCGAGATTGCGAGATTAATGATATTTAATGAAGACAATGATACAGACAGTACTTGAGACACAAACAACGCTGGGAGGAATGCACAGTCCAAGGTGGTGGTGATGAGTGATGAATACGGAAGGTGGAGGTGAGTTGGCAGCAGGAGAGGGTGACACAGGAACTGCGGGGAAGCGAGCCGAGGGTAAATGGTGTTGCTTAGAGTGGACGGGGTTCCGGGGAGAGACGGACATCCAACGCAGAAACACAAGAAAACAAAGCATACGTCATAAACATGAAACAACACTCTCACAAACACAAGACACTAGACAAGCCAATATATAGGGATGAGTAATCAGTGACAGCTGTTGCTGATGACAATTAACGGAGACGCCCACAAACTAATCAGTGCTGATGCGCAACACACAGACTTCACCCACAAAGTGCAAAACCCAGAGATCCCACAAAGTGCAAAACCCACAGAAGAACGCCTCCTGGAGTTCCCAGAAGGGCATACCTGCTGATTTTAATCATCAATAAGGGAGTGATCCAGTATGTCCCTAGCAGGTACCCAACTCCTCTCCTCCGGACCGTAACCTTCCCAGTCTACCAAGTACTGGAATCCTCGTCCCCTCCGTCTCGAGTCCAGAATACGATTAACTGAATAGGTCGGTTCCCCATCTACAAGACACGGCGGTGGGGTAACCGGGGTAGGCGGATTAATACGTGAATAAAACACGGGTTTAATTTTGGACACATGGAAGGTGGGATGTATTCTCCTGTACGCTGGAGGTAGTTTGAGGCAGACTGTCACCGGACTAATGATCTTGGTGACAGTAAACGGGCCAATGAATTTGGAAGCTAATTTGTTAGAAACGGAACGGAGAGGAATATTGTTAGTAGAAAGCCACAGTTTTTGACCCACGACATAAACGGGAGGCTTTGACTGGTGGCGATCGGCCTTGGCCTTAGTGCGCTCCCTCATCCGGAGCAGAGTCTCGCGGGCTCTGGTCCAGGTGCAGTGGCACCTCTGGACAAATGCGTGAGCGGAGGGGACCGCGACTTCAGATTCCAGACTAGGAAAAGCTGGTGGCTGGTAACCTACGCTGCACTGAAACGGAGAGAGGCCCGTGGCTGACACTGGTAACGAATTGTGAGCGTACTCCACCATAGAGAGTTGTTGGCTCCAGGAAGAAGGATTCTAGGAAGACCAAACATCGCAACGTTCTCTCTAAATCTTGGTTGGCTCGCTCAGACTGCCCGTTACTCTGGGGATGATAACCCGAAGACAGACTAACCGTCGCTCCTAGCAATTTACAAAATTCCTTCCAAAATTTGGATATGAATTGAGATCCCCTGTCAGAAACCACGTCTACCGGGAGGCCATGTAAACGAAAGACGGGATCTAGGACAGTGACCGCTGTCTCCTTGGCTTTAGGTAATTTGGGCAAGGGAATGAAATGTGCCGCCTTCGAGAACCGGTCCACTACGGTCAAAACGACCGTCATGCCATTAGAGGGCGGGAGGGCGGTAACAAAATCTAGTGCGATATGTGACCAGGGTCTCGAAGGGACAGACAGCGGTTGAAGAAGCCCATCAGGAGGCCGGTTAGACAACTTACCACTGGCGCAAACTGAGCAAGCCAAAACAAAATCGTGGATGTCACAAACCATAAGAGGCCACCAGAATTGTTGTTTAACTAACCCCTTGGTTCGGCTTATCCCTGGATGACAAGCAATGTTAGAGCAGTGAGCCCAATGAATAACTTCCGACGGTAAATCTTCCAGCACAAATAAACGATTCGGTGGGCAACCGGGCGGTGGCGTTACCCCTTCTAAGGCCGTCTTGACCTTTGATTCGACCACCCATACGAGTGCTGAGACGACTATTTTCTTAGGTAAAATACACTCGGGAGTCACCGGGCGGGCGGAGGGATCAAAAAGACGTGACAAAGAATCGTCTTGACCTTTGATTCGACCACCCATACGAGTGCTGAGACGACTATTTTCTTAGGTAAAATACACTCGGGAGTCACCGGGCGGGCGGAGGGATCAAAAAGACGTGACAAAGAATCGGGTTTGACATTTTTGGAACCCGGGCGGTACGACAGTGTAAAATCAAAACGACCGAAAAAAGTGCCCACCGAGCCTGCCTGGAATTGAGTCTTTTGGCAGTTCTAATGTACTCTAAATTCTTGTGATCGGTCCAAACAATGAAAGGTACCCCTGACCCTTCCAACCAGTGACGCCACTCCTCTAAAGCTAATTTGACGGCCAACAATTCTCTGTTACCAATGTCATAATTGCGTTCAGCAGGAGATAAATGATGTGACAAAAACGCGCAGGGATGCATCTTATCGTCCGAGGCAGCACGTTGGGAAAGAACTGCTCCTACCCCCACCTCTGATGTGTCGACCTCCACCACGAACTGCCGTGTGGGATCAGGAGCTACAAGGATGGGAGCCGAAACGAAGCGGCTCTTGAGGTTGGTAAATGCAGTTTCGGCTGCATCCGACCACCTGAACGGAGTACTGGGGGAGGTCAAGGCCGTCAGAGGTGAGACTAGTTGGCTGAAATTACGAATGAAACGTCGATAAAAATTGGCGAACCCCAGAAACCGCTGTAGGGCCTTACGGGAATCTGGAGATGGCCAATCTATCACAGCCTTAACCTTTTCAGGATCCATATGTATTCCCTTGGACGAGACGATATACCCTAGGAAGGGGACAGACTGTGCATGGAATACGCATTTCTCCGCCTTGACAAAAAGCCCATTCTCGAGTAACCTCTGGAGCACTCGTCTGACGTGTTGAACGTGTTCCTGGAGGGATGAAGAAAAAATCAGTATGTCATCCAGGTAAACATATATAAACTGATCTACCATGTCTCTCAACACGTCATTAACGAGTGTATGGATAACCCCTGGCGAGTTGGAGAGCCCGAACGGCATCACCAAATATTCAAAGTGCCCTCTAGGGGTGTTAAAGGCGGTTTTCCATTCATCCCCCTTCCTGATGTGGACCAAGTGATAAGCGTTACGTAAATCTAATTTTGTGAATACGGATGCTCCCTGTAACCTCTCGAAAGCTGAAGACATCAACGGTAATGGATAGGTGTTCTTTATCGTGATGTTGTTCAGCTCTCTGTAGTCAATACAGGGTCACAAAGAACAATCTTTCTTACCCACAAAAAATAATCCCACCCCCGCTGGAGAAGAGGAAGGGCGGAAGAACCTCAATGCCAAGGAATCAGAAATGTATTTATCCATGGCCTCCCTCTCCGGAATAGAAAGAGAGTAAAGCTTGCCTTTAGGCGGGGACTTACCTGGCACTAAATCTATAGCACAGTCGTAGGGACGATGCGGAGGAAGAGAAGCAGCACGGGACTTACTGAACACCTCCTTCAGGTCCAAGTACTCTGCGGGCACGTTTGATAACATCATGGTCTCTTTCTGAAAGACAGAAACAGGCACAACATGACAAGCAGAAACCAGACAAGAATCATGACAACTTTCACTCCACAAGGTGACTGTGTTGTCCACTCGTCGATTATGTTTGATTAACCAGGGGTGACCTAAAACAATGGGAGCTACAGGGGAGTCCATGAGGTAAAAGGATATGGTTTCACTGTGGTTGCCTGAGGTTAGCAGAGTTATGGGTTCAGTGTAGTGGGTGACGTGTGGCAGTTCCTGGCCATTGAGTGCGGTGACATGGATGGGATGAGACACAGGAAGGACTGGAAGGTTCAAGTGAAGTGCAAGGAGAGAGTCAATGAAATTACCTTGAGCCCCAGAGTTCAGAAGGGCGTGACAGTCGTGAGTGTGGTTCTCCCACCGCAGTTTCACCGGAAGGAGAGTCGATGATGTGGTTGAGGACTTCCCGGAGGAGATCCCACCCAATAGTAGCCTCAAACTTGCTACCGGGCTGGCTCTTTTTACCGGGTAGGAATGGATGGAATGCTCCGAACCACCGCAATATAAGCATAGTCCTTGGGACCTCTGCCGCGCTCTCTCCCTCCGGGAAAGCCGAGCTCTACCCACCTGCATGGGTTTGTGATCTTCAACGGGACCGACCATGTTCTCTTGACTCGAGCGGCCCCTTTCCGGAGAGACGTAATGGCGTGTAGGACTGACTTGTCTACCCAGGCGGTTAATCTGAGCGTCGACCTGGCACTAAACGACCAGCCTCAAAAATCTGTGAAAGAGCATCTGGCTTACCATTCTTGTACCCTGGGCAGTAGGAGATGTTAAATCTGAAACAACCAAAAAACAGTGCCCAACGAGCCTGTCAAGAATTTAGTCTTTTAGCGGTGCGGATGTACTCTAGGTTCGCATGGTCTGTCCAAATGATAAAAGGGACCCCCCCCACCCTCTAACCAGTGGAGCCACTCCTTGACAGCCAGTAACTCCCTATTCCTGATGTCATAATTCAGTTCCAAGGGTGTTAAAGGAAGGGGTGTATTGAAAACACTGATTGCCTTGTTCAGGTGTGTTTAATTAGTACGGTTGGAGCTAAACTCTGCAGGACAGTGGCCCTCCAGGACCGGAGTTGCCTATCCCTGCCTTAGCGGATACATAAGGATACCTTTGGGCAAAAGAGTAAATCCCAGGAATGGAACTGACCCTGTGTGAAACTCGCACGTTTCCACCCTGACGAACAAACGATTCTCATCAGCCACTGGAGCACCTGCCTGACGTGCTGGACATGGTGGAAGAACTCATTCTGGGAGAAGATCAGGATGTCGTTGAGGTAAACAAAAACAAACTGGTCGACCATGTCCTGTAGCATGTTGTTGACGAGTGCCTGGAGAGTTAGAAAGCCAGAACGGCATGACTAAATATTCAAAGTGCTCAGTAGGGGTGTTAAAGGTGGTCTTCCATTTTCCCCCCTCCCTAATCTGAACTAGATGATAAGCATTGCAGAGGTTCAACTTCGTAAAGATGGTAGCCCCCTGCAAGAGCTCAAAGGCTGATGACATCAATGGCAAAGGATAACGATTCTTCCCTTTGATATCATTCAAACCTTGATAGTCTATGCACGGGCGCAGCAATCCATCCATGAACAAGAACCCTTCCCTAGCCAGAGAGGAAGAGGGCCAGATTATACCAGCTACATGAGAATCATGAATATACTTCTCCCTGGCCTGCCACTTAGGTTCATTAAGAGAGTAAAGATGCCACTTAGGAAAAGTACCAAGTAACAGATCTATCGCACAGTTGTACGGGCAGTGCAGAGGAAGAGATGAAGCTCGGGACTTAGTAAAAACTGCTCTCAAGTCATCATTAGTTATTCTGGTGAGAAGGGTGCCAAAAAGGGTCCTGGTTGAAATAGGTTCGGCCAGAGCCACAGGTGAAATACCCAAGCATGCTGCCAGCCTGGAGTCCATATATTCGTGCTCAGCTCCAGAATCCATCAAAGCAGACACCTAATGAATAGCCCCATTAAATTGTAATAAGGCTTGGAGAATGGAACAATCACCGGAGGGAGGCCGAGTATAGGTGACGCTCACCGTGCATCCTCCCCTAGACAGTAAGCACCACCCCTTAGCAAGACACAAGGCTGCCATGTGCCCTGCCTCCCCGCAATAGAGACAGAGGTTGTTGTTGAGATAATGACGCTGCTCCGTGATATTCAGCCTCCAGAAAGACTAGACACTGAGATGACTTGTCACTCACCATTCCTATGACAACCCTGGAAAGTGGCTTGTGAGAATACACACCCCTGCCTTGCCAGGCACGGAGTGCAATCGTGATCTCTCGTGATCTGTGCACCTGGGTGCAAGATCAGCACTTATTGCCCAGGTCATGAGCTGCAGAATAGCACAGACAGCAGGGGGAAGCCGATGGTGCACCCTGAGCCCTAACATGGTTACTTTCCCCAACACTGGTAATTAACTAGGAATATTTACTATTTTCATATTCTGTGCTACCATTCAAATATTTGGGGTCAGGGTCAAGGATGCATTAAACTGATCAAACATGACAGTAAGGATTTTTACATTGTCACAAAAAATTACATTTCAAATGTTTTTAACTTTGTATTAATCAAGGAATTCTCAATAAAATTTATCACATTTTTCATTAATCAGCATAACTATTATCAACATTGCTAAATATTTCTTAGACATCAAATCAGCATAGAATGTGAAAAATGTAATGCCTCCTGAAAATTCAATAGTAGTTACATTTTACAATATTATTGTTTTACCTGTATTTCAATGAAATAAATGCAGGCTTGGTGATCTTAAAAAACTATTTAAGCATTTAATCAGTACCATCATACAGTTATGATTAGTGGTGGGCATAGATTAATTTTTTTAATCTAGATTAATCTCACTGTGATCTTGAAATTAATCTAGTTAAACTTAATCCAGTTTTGCTATATATATCAAAAATTATATCTGGTGTCTGAATAATTTTTGGTTTAACTGTTAAAACTACAAAGTAATTTAGTCAAGAGCAGTGAGTGATTTTCCTTTTCATTTTCTTGGATTAACATTACAGCAGCCAGTAGCTAAATTAGGTGCAGTCACTTTAACAGACGATGAACGCATCCAATATAATACACATCCCATTTTTTCCTCAACGGTTTACTTTCACTTAAGAAATAACTGTCAGTTTTTTCGAACATAATTTCCAAGGTGGATATTTTGACATATTTTGTATGTATTTGTCGGCACAAGAGCAAAAATAAGCAAATTCGATGTTCAAGTGTTTTGAGACGCCTTTCTCTGCGTGAGCCCTGAACACCAAAACACAGCGAGTACTGAATTGGGCTCTTTCACATCTTTTTGTTTGTTCAAACTGCGATTTGTATTTGTTCGTTCAGGTGCAGGAGGGACTTCGAGGAGAACTTCGCAGAAGAGAGCTCGATTCAGTGTCGCTGTCCATGATACGCGGATCTCGATCTCTCTCGTGCTCACCGAACACAGTGGGCGAGTAACCAGCTACTCTGTTCAGCTTTTCCGCGTCTTGTGTTTGGATGCTTTAATGTTTAAATCGACAAGCGGTAAGGCTTAAAAACACGTGAAAAAGATACGCTTTCGTGACGATGCGCAGCAGTGGCCCGTCAACTGTCTTGAGCATCTTTTTATGCTGGCCTCAGCCAGTCGGTTGTATAAAATATCAAGGTGAAAGTCATCATAGCTTGCTTAATATAGACCCAGCTCCTAACCCAACTTTGAGAATAGATTAACGGCGATATTTTCTTTATCGCCCGATAAGAGTCGTTAACGCCGATAACGGCCCACCACTAGTTATGATACATCATGTTCATGATCTATGTTGGCAGATGCAACGCTGGAAGGATACAGGTGACTTAAGTATCACATGTCTCTACTGGCATTTGTCAGTAGTCTCACTCACTCAGATCCCCTCTTGGTGCTGTCAACTTGTAACATATTACAGCTGTCTGTTTTCTCAAACATGCACACAGGGCACTTTTAATTATGCTTTTTATCAAGATATTCATTCAGTTATATTCCTTATCAAAGACAAACTTAAATTTTGGTCTGACATTAAATGCTGTTTAGAGATGCAGCAATATCTTTCAGGTTATGTTAGGGAACCTCATAATAACGTTACACAATCCAACAACTCTAGTCAGAGAAGGATCTGCCATTAGAACATTGTTTTAACAGCTGCCCACCACTCTTATCTAACCTGGATCTCTCTAAAAGCAGCTCATATTAGTGTGTATATTACAAAGACTGGGCCACTCTTAGCGTCTGTCTGCGAGAGGGAGGCTGCCATGTCCTAATGGATGCATCTCATTAACAGCTGTGTGGGTGCTTGAGGCTTTCTGAGAACCACAGGTAATGTGTCATTGGCTCTTAATGTATGTAAGCAGACCAGGCACATGCTGGAAAGATCTAATATGTGCTGTAGGGATCATATAATAACCAAACTATTATACAATATGCAGAGTATGAGGACAGATTGTTCTGGAAGAAGTTCAAAACAACTCTTTCAAAACCTTTATTTAACCTTTAATTCTGAATCAGTTTTAAAACTTTGGTTTAACTCTTTGGTGAACAGACTTTGGAGACAGAACGTATTTTGCAGTATATTTACAACAAACATAATGCTATTACTCTTCTAAGCAATAATACAGTGTTCTGTTAGAAAACAGTAAAATCTTATATTGACAGGCTGTTCAGACTCTGGTGACCCCAGCCATATCTAACATATTCATAAAGACATGGAGAGGGCTAATTTGGCTTGGGACAGTACACAGGCCCTGTATGGGGCCCCAGAGGCCCCTTGACATATCTATGCATCAGAATATAACAGTTTTACTTTGATGTTATGCACTATTATTGTATTAGTTAATATTTTGAATTAGCATTAAAGGGGTCATATGAGGTTGCTAAAAAGAACATTATGTTGTGTACTTGGTGTAATGCAATGTGTTTATATGGTTTAAAGTAAAAAACAAACAAAAAAAACCCATTATTTTCCACATAATGTACATTATTGTTGCTTTGGGCTGTGTTAGGCCTTTCTGAAATGCGTAGATTTTTACAATGCTCATCATTCTGAAAAGCGAGGTGTACGCTGATTAGCCAGCTATCCAGTGCACTGTGATTGCATTGCAATAAAACCCATTACAAACTAGGCATTTGTTGCATTCAGTGGGGATATAATGACTTGAGAATGGCGTGGCCAGCGGACTTTCGGCAACCACATGTGACGACCCTGGGCTGGACTCCGCTTCATCCATGGTGAAAGCCGTTCTGGCGATCCACAGCGCAAAGTTGATGTATGTCCTCATCGACCAGCATGGATCAGCTCTAGTTATGACGAAGTGGATATCATCCTCTTTTGGAAGGCCAAACAAAGTAGTTTCGCTTTCACAACGAAACACAGAGCATCTGCACAACATGGCAGCGGTGGCAACAACAATACTACAGCGAGAATAAAAGTTACGCCTTCTTTTTAGCATGAACATTTGGGCTGTGTTATGCATGTAGATGTGGGGGTGCTTAAACAAGGCATTTTAGGAGGGCGTGGACAAGTCTTAACTTTTATAAAGTATATCTCTTTGGAATTGAGACTTTAGTTTTTGCGAATTTACCGGTGCACCAAGAGCTTGTAACTCTAACACCCTTTAATTTTTATATTTTAATAGTGTGAATTTGAGTATTTTATTATGTGCTTTTTGTCATTTATTTATTTATCTGTTTTTAAACAGATATGCTACTATACAGGTTTATGTTAATGGTTTGAGTTATAGTTGGAAAAAATGGGCATTGCACACTAAATGACTGAGGATCATAGACTACTAAGTGGTTCTGTCCTAGATCGCAGTCTGTGTGTCTGACTTAGCTTCTCATTTTATTCAGCAAGGATGCACTAAAAAGTGTCAGAAAAAGCATAAGAAAATTTATATTTCAAATAAATGCTGATCTTTTGAACTTTCTATTTATAAAAGAGTCCTGAAAAAGGTTATCAAAGTTTCCACTAAATATTAAGCAGCACACTGTTTTTAACATTGATTATAACAAGAAATGTTTCAGCACCAAATCAGCACATGAGAATGATTTCTGAAGGATAATGTGACACTGAAGACTGGAGTAATGACTACTGAAAATGTAGATTTACCAACACAGGAATTAATTAAATTTTTTATGTATATTCAAATAGAAAACAGTAATTTTTAATTATAATACTATTTCACAATATAACAGATGTTATATTGGATTTTTATTAAATAAATGCAGCCTTTGTAAGCTGGTATTTTAATTAATTTAATTATTTATTTATTTTTACCTATTTCAAACTTTGAATTTTAGTGTATTCCTTACTATTAAGATGCAGAAGTCAAAACTCTAAAATGTTGCAAGGTACTGAAGATGGACTCTGCCAAGCAATGCCATACACGTCCTTTCTTTTTGAGGTTTAAACCAATGATTTGATTAACTAATTGGACAAAAAGGAGAATATTAAAGGGGTATTGATCACAAATATATTTTAAAAGGTGTTTGTCAGTTTGCATAAGTTATACAACCTGTTGACTGCCTGAGGGAGTTCATTTGTCATCCAGTTCAGTGAGCACTTATGGGAAAGTTCATTCCCTGTCTAATCATTGGGAATCATACTTGACACATCACAGCAACTGTAATTTACTAAAAGGGTTTTGAAGTGGGCATGTGATATTAAAAACAGGTACTATGTATCTCTGCTGTGAATTAGTAATGAACAGAGCATTAGAATGCTAAATGACTGGTTGTCACTTTTGGTAGGTGCTTGTTTTCATATATCGTCTATAGCCATTAGCTTTACATAAATTAGGTTTGCTGGAAAATAGGGTTACAGTCTGTATAGGAAGTGTAACTTTCATGTCAAATTCCTGAGAGGAATGAAACATACTGTTTGTCATGAATGTCACCATGCAGAGCTCCATTCAGTCTTTAAATGTCATTTTTTTTGCCACAGACTCAACGTTATCATATGCTAGCACTCAACTATACTAGCACTATGACTAAGACTTCTGATCACATAGGATAAGGATTTCACTTTTACACTGATTGAAATTTTGGGGAAAAAAAACAATTCTAGATATTGCTATTATAATGCAGTAATAGTATGTTATGAGTAATTCTGAGGAGTATGGGTTATTATTAGGGATGCACCGATACCAATTTTTTCAGTCCTTGCCCGATACCCATACTTTTATTTTTGGTACTTGCCGATACCAAGTACCGATACCAATTTTTTTTATTGCATTTGTAAATTTTTTCAATATTGGGTACAAAAACCAAAAGAGTCTGTAAAAATTTAGCTGGTTAACTTCATTTATTAAATAGAGACAGTCAAACCAAAGAATTTTCATACACCTTCAACCTTTCTAACATTATAACAGTTTATTTACTATAGTTTAGAAAATAGTAATAAAATATGACATGAACTCAGTGTTAAACTGTGTCAGAACAAATTAATTTTGATAATGTTAGTTAACTTTGATAGAAAGATATCTAATGGATTACAATCAACCAAAAATTATTCATACAGCTGTTAGTATGCTGTATTTACACAACTATCATCACTTAGTCAGGCAACCCTTAGCCTTAATGACTGCCTGTAGTCTCCTGGGCATGCTGTCATCCAGGTTCATGCAAACCTGAACTTCCATTTTTTACCAGACTCGGTCTGAATAATTTCTAGTCCCAAATTTGTATAAGTTTTACTGGTAGTCTAATGTATGAATAAGTTTTGGATATAATTTGTCACAGTTTACTTTATTTTGCGAGCCTCACTTAATTAAATGAACTATAGTGTCCTGCACGCATTATAGTAAAAAAAAAGAGAAATATCAGAAATGATATCTGGTCTCTGAATAATTTTAGGTTTGACTTCATGTCCCTCAGTTATTTTCACACATAATTATGCCCATTAAAATGTATTGTACAAGTTTTTGTTACTTTCTTTGTTAATTTTTTTTTTGCTCTATGGTTCATAGTCTTTAATTTAATAGCATTATAGCTGCTCCATTGTAGTGGGCTTAGTGCTGTAATCATGTGCTTTGCTGTAATGATGCAGGGAACCACTCGTTATAAATCTCCTAACTGTGATATTTTCACAAATAGTGGTCAAAGTTTTTTTGTTTTGTTTTTTATCTGAAACGTACTGCGATTCATATTCCAAAGCCACTCATATAATACAGAAACACTCAAGCAAGCAAAACACGCACATCGCACTCACATGTATCTGTAATGGTGCAGAATGAGAAGGACAAGTAGTAACAGGCTGTTTCAGCCTAGCAAATTTCACACAGGCTGCTAGATTCAATTCAAGTCATGTTTGCCTAAGGTTGAAAACAAATTATGTTTATAGTGGATGCCCCTATAAATGGTCATATTTTTACAATTTAGTTTTAATCCAAATGATGCATGTGCTAAGTGAGTGAAAATCAAAGATCACACAACAGAAGTGTGCACGCTCTTTTTTTCTCTCTCCCTCCCTACCATTAAGTAACTTGTGCATTGTTTTACTTACTAATTTTTGGCAAATCCGACCAAACTACAAACTTTCCAGTGATGAAAGGTATATTCACTCGACAAGCTTGCGCATGTCCACTGCTGCACACTCAATCCATTCAGGGTACTTTATCAACTTGTGCACGTCAGCTATACAGGCGTCAATACTGAATGTTTAACATTATATTCATTGCATACAAATACTTCGTAGACATCCTTAATCTCTAATAAGTCCATTTTGCTGTCTGTTTTTCTCTTGTCTTGATTCTTTTCTGAGTATGGCACTTATCACATCTGTGTGGTATTGGTGTTTGGTATCGGGCATTATAACGAGTACGAGTACAGGAGCTCAGTATCAGGCTGATACCGATACCAGTATTGGTATCAGTGCATCCCTAGTTATTATACTAAGGCCTCGTCCACACGGATACACGTTAGCTGTATACATATAAAAAATGTTATCATATAGTCGTTTGTCCACACGAATCCGGCGTTTTGGTAGAGTGAAACCATTATTTTTTAAACCGGGTCCCAGAGTGGATAAATTTGAAAACGCAGCCCTTGCGTTTTCGTTTAGACAGCGAATCCGTATATTTCTGAAATGATGACGTCATCAGCCCAAGTCTCACCCATAGTAAGACACCTCTATGTCATGTAACAGCACAAAAAAAAACACATGAACAAACTCTGAACGATTGTCTTTTTATTAACTAACATTAACACAGATTAATTACTGTATTGTTCCATGTTCATTTGTATACCGCGCACAAGGTTAATGCGCACAGTCCAAGTCTTCTTCTCCATTTTAAGTGTATCTCTGTGGTAGAATTACAGCGCTACATACTGGTCTGGCATGTAACTACATCGTATTGTGTCGGTTTTGTGTTTTCGTGTGGATACAGATATTTCTTGTGATAATAAAAAAAAAAGATTGGATAGGGAAATCTCTGGCTTCATGTGGACGTACCCTAAGGCATACATGGCGAAACTGTGTTATATGGCCTTATTATATTGTTGATATTGGCTGAGAAGTGGTTTTGTCTGGGATTTTTTTTTATTTTGTCTCAGTAATAAGCATGTTTCGTCCTTTTTTTGCCCTTTCTTTTTGTGTGCTATTTAAGATTTCTGTGTGTGTTTTTTTCACGTTTACTGTATGCTGTTTATACTGCTGCACAGCTTTAAAAAATGTGATTATATATCAGTTAGGTCTGTCAAAGGATTCAAATGCTTAATCTAAGATGTGGTAATTAGTTAATCTCAATTTAGGCTAATAAATTACCCCTAAAAAAGATCATTTAAAATCATTATGGTGTTAAATAAGAATATGATTGAATAGACAAAATAAGAAGCTGACAAAGTAGCTTTAGAAATAAATATAGGTTCAAAATTGCATAAATAATGATAATAAATGGGTATTTATGTTTTTTTAATGAATACTGAATTATGAAATGATTTTTTTTAAATAAATAAAATTACACTCTACATAGTGAACTTAAACCAAGGTTTTATTTTAATGAGAAAAAAGCTAATTCATTGTTGTCAACAACCTCATTATAAGTACTTTTTCTTGCCAGTTTGTGAAGACTGTTGGAGCGTTCCAAAGCCAGATGGAGGTATTTGTCCATGTGGAGCAACAGTTACTGCTCTGAGACACTGAAAACAATCATAAGATGCTCATGTGTAAAAGGACCCAGTGCTGTGAAAGTGAAAGTGAAAGTGACGTGACATTCAGCCAAGTAGGGTGACCCATACTCAGAATTTGTGCTCTGCATTTAACCCATCCGAAGTGCACACACACAGAGCAGTGAACACACACACACACACACTGTGAGCACACACCCGGAGCAGTGGGCAGCCATTTATGCTGCGGCGCCCGGGGAGAAGTTGGGGGTTCGATGCCTTGCTCAAGGGCACCTAAGTCGTGGTATTGAAGGTGGAGAGAGAACTGTACATGCAGCAAGAAGATTTAATTCAGTTGTATTGTGATTTTAAATTGTGCAGCATAACAGAGCCATCACTTTGTTCTCCTCTGCAGGACTGGCCGACACATGCTGAAGCAGCAGCCACAGTCGACCACACGGCCCTCCAGCACCATTAGTGAGGCCTCAACTGCCGTCACTTCTTCAACACTGGACACCACTTCAGGCTCAAAGGTCAGTAACAGCCTGATCCTGTTGGACAACAAAACTAATCAAATGGTAATAAATAAAACTGGTATTTTATAGAGATAGAAGTAGAAAACACTACATTATATAGAATGAGGCGAGCAAGTTAGCTTGACAAGACTCCTGATGCACAACATTCTCTATGCTTGGACAGCATCTGTCCTGGTAATGAGAGTGTTAATTCTTCTGTGCTGAGGCGTCAATTCCCAAGTGCTGGTGACAAACACAGAGTGATCAGAGCCCTTGACTGTCATCTCTGAGCAGACACAGAAGACCAATGAAAGGGATTTTTATTCGGATTGTGAGCTGAATAACATGCTTTTCCCCAGATATTTAAGGAATAATCCACCCAATAAGTAAAATTTCATCATCACTAAACTTGTGTAAAAGAAGTACACTTTAGCATATTTTTTTTAAAAAGGAGTGCTTATCATGGAAATAATTGAAGTGCAAACTGAATATAATATTTTCAGACACTTCATTGCATTTTATTTACAAATAAATGAAAATGTAGTATAGTTTGTATTTCTATTAAGTACTGAACCTTTTTTGACCCTCTTAAATAGGACTCAAGTACATCTTTATGTAATTTCATAATTACTTCTGTTGTCATTGAAGTATGGCTGAAGTTTAATGCCAAATGTACTGACAAGCATTTATGTACTGACAATTTTTTTTATAACTTAAATGTACTTTAATAACATTTTTATTGGCACTTGTATGTCATGTTTTTAAATATATCATAAGTACACATGTGCAGTGATTAAGTTGCATGTTATTGCTTTTAAAATATATTAAATTGACAAAACTATTTTTTTAATTTACTTTAAAATAAAACTTAATTTGACATTACAAAGTACACTTTAAAAATGTGTGTTAGGGAAACAGCTTTGAATGTGTGCTTTTTTAAGGTACATTTAAGTGGCCTTTTTTTCATTAAAAGGGGTCATATGATGTTGCTAAAAATAACATTATTTTGTGTATTTGGTGTGATGCAATGTGTTTATGTACAGTACAGACCAAAAGTTTGGACACACCTTCTCATTCAAAGAGTTTTCTTTATTTTCATGACTATGAAAATTGTATATTCACACTGAAGGCATAACAACTATAAATTAACACATTAACACATATGGAATTATATATGGAATTATACACATAACAAAAAAGTGTGAAAAAAACTGAAAATATGTCATATTCTAGGTTCTTCAAAGTAGCCACCTTTTGCTTTGATTACTGCTTTGCACACTCTTGGCATTCTCTTGATGAGCTTCAAGAGGTAGTCACCTGAAATGGTCTTCCAACAGTCTTGAAGGAGTTCCCCGAGAGATGCTTAGCACTTGTTGACCCTTTTTCCTTCTGTCTGCGGTCCAGCTCACCCCTAAACCATCTTGATTGGGTTCAGGTCCGGTGACTGTGGAGGCCAGGTCATCTGGCGCAGCACCCCATCACTCTCCTTCTTGGTCAAATAGCCCTTGATGCCTTCAGTGTGACTCTACAATTTTCATAGTCATGAAAATAAAGAAAAATCTTTGAATGAGAAGGTGTGTCCAAACTTTTGGTCTTTACTGTAGTTTGAGGTTCAAATAAACACATTATTTTTCATATAATGCACATTATTGTTTCTCCTCTATGCCCTGCCTTCTGAAACGTGTTGATTTTTACAAAACTCATTGTTCTGAAAAAGTGAGATTTGGCCTGCTATCCAGTGTGTTGTGATTGGCTGAACACCTCAAGTGTGTGATGCCCCTTACATGTCAGAGGGAGTGTTAGGCACATTTATAAACCGAATAACTTAAGTAATTTAGTGCGTACTGGAGACGCGAACCATTTCAAATGATTCAGTTCGATTTGGTGAACTGGTTCGACCGGTTACTAGAAAGATTCATTCGCGATCCGGACATCACTAGACTAGACCAAACCAATAAAACCCATTACAAACGATGCATTTGTTGCATCGAGTATGGGCATAATTAATGATTGTAATGACTTATAATGTCTTATACTGCGTAAACATAAAACCATGTCTGCATTTGTGATCTGAGAAACAACAAACAAGCCAACTCTACACTGTCATCAGTGGCAAATTATTAAATATAAATAACGTACTTACAGGCTGAGTTAGAAGTGCCAAACTGTCTTTGCAACGTTTGAACTGTCCAACTTTATAGAAACAGCCGTTGTGCCACAGACTTATTGCAGACTACTGGTTCAGGAAACAGTCCTCATCCTCCATAAAATGCACAGCACACATCTGAATATTTGAGTTGTACTGTTCTGGAACAGTGTTGAGATAAAACTTAACCACTGATTTCTAGTCGTGTCCTCTTTTGGAAGGCCAAACAAGAAGTTTTGCTTTCACAACGAAACACACAGCGTCTCCACAACATGGCAGCGGCGGCAACAGAGAGAATAAAAGTTATAGCTTCTTTCTTTGCTTGAACATTTGGGTTGCTTTATGCAAATCTTCCCACATAGTTACGTAGAGATGTTAGAACAAGCCGTTTTAGTGTGGAGTGGTGAACTTTCATAAAGAATATCTCTTTGTATTTGAGACTTTAATCTTTGCAACTTTACAGATCTTCTTTTGTAACACTCCAAAGAGAAAGGAAAAATTTAAATCACATCATATGACCCCCTTTAATGTTAGCCTAGTGAAAAATAAATATACTTAAATGTACTTTAATTGTGCAGAAGTAGTGCTGATGTACACTTAAAGATATACTTAGTATATTTTATTGTGCTAAATTTAATTATATATTATACTATATTATATATTAACTATTACTAATCTATTACTATATTACTATTATTAGATATATTATAGATATATTAATTAGACTATACTTAGTATGAAATATATTACTTTTTTACCAGGGTAAATTATATGCAAATACAGTTTAAAAAAAAATACTTTCAAAATTTAAACTTAACTATAAGTGCACATTCAGTGCAGGTAAACACAAAACGCTTTTTTCACAATTGTTTTTTTTTTTTTTTTTTTGTGGAAAGTAGACATTTCTGAAGGATATTTACATGACTTCATACTGACCATAGTTTTCTCTCAAGCTCTGAGAAAAGCGTATATTTTTGTAAAATTCTGTCTGCAAATGAAACATATACACAAGCATAAATGGAATTGAATATTAAATTTAATAATGCCTTTGATTTTAGCTTGTTCCTCATGCAAAACATGGACCATCTATATGATACTTTTTAGGATATGCTTTTTTTTTCTTTTTGAAGCATTACAGACTTGGTCACTGTGAACCAGAGTTGTATAAAAAGAGTCAGAGAGGGACTGAATAATTACAGAATTGTAATTCCGTAAAAAAAAAAAATTTAGAATATTTGAAACCGTTTGTGAATGTTGTGAACAGTATGAACAGAATGTTGTGAACAGTGTGAACAGTATTTAACATGGATTATTGACATTGTTCTAAAAATTTGTCTTTGTGTACAAAAACAGCAGCTGTATGATATGATAGCTAGCCTATCGTTTCATAACAGGGTGCTTTGATAATACTATAATCATATCATTATGTTAACTGTCAGAATTAATGCGTAAAAATAACATGAAATGTTGTGACGACTGACTGCCATAGTTTGATTTAAGAGACACAGAGGAATGCAGCAGTTGAAACGCAGCCTGTGTCTTCTCATCGCCTGTCTGTGTTTGGACTATTTTAGATGAATGAGTGCTTGTAGCTCTTGTCGTTGGCAGCGATGGCGTGCAGTGGTGATGTATTAGTCGTATTAGTGCTCTGGCATGTGTGAGGGGTGGGCAGCATGTAGGCTTACGTTGCTTTGCTCACAGAATGCCAGCGGATGGTGTGTAAGATCAGCTGTGCACCCCTGGCAGATGGTCCAGACTAATAGATGAATGAGCTTTCAATCCCCCTGGTCATCTTCAGTTTATGTGTGATGTTGGTGTGTGATATAGGGATCCAAGTCCAGTGGAAGGGTTCATAGCTTTGGCAAACGGGATCATGCCATAAAGCGGAATCCCAGCGTTCCTGTAGTGGTTCGTGGATGGCTCTACAAACAGGTAAGAGAATTTGACCAATGCTTGTTTATTGATTAACCAAACATTTGCTTTCAATTAATTTTTTAAGTGACTTGACATACAGCCAAGTATGGTGACCCATACTCAGAATTTGTGCTCTGCATTTAACCCATCCGAAGTGCACACACACACACAGCAGTGAACACACCCGGAGCAGTGGGCAGCCATTAATGCTCCGGCGCCCGGGGAGCAGTTCGATGGGGGTTCGATGCCTTGCTCAAGGGCACATAAATCGTGGTATTGTCAGCCCAAGACTCGAACCCACAACCCTAGGGTTAGAAGTCAAACTCTCTAACCACTAGTCCACGACTTCCCCAACTTTACCGATAATTCAATCGATTAATCGAGTAATCGGATAAGAAGTCATTTTTCTTATTTCTTATTTTTCTAGCAATACTATATATACAAGAGAAAAAAAGCTAGGTTTTTTAAAATAAACTACTCATTTGTTTCCTTTTTAGAAATTGCATACATTAATAACCATGAAAACTAAACCCATTTAATGCATTTAATTGCCAAATTACATTAAAAATGAAAATACAAATATATTAATAAAAAAATAAAATAAAGAAATAAAAATACAAAAATCTATTTCACATTACTTTAAAAAAGGTAAACATTGCAGCCTAAAATTAAGGCATAAATCAAAAAATATAAAAATCACTTTGCTTTAAAAAAAGGTAAAAAGGTACAAACTAAAACTAATGCATGAATAATAATAGTAAGATAGCAAAATGATAGTAATAAAAATAATAATACCTTAACATTGCATTTATGTTGTACAACTTAACTTTTTTAAGTTTCAGCCTAACTAAAGCTCAAGCATGACACAAGCCTTTACTGTCTTCTTGAAAGGCTTTGTGGCTTTTTTAAAAGGCAGAAATCAGTAGACAGGAAGGTAACTTGGAACAAGAACAAGAGTCAAGAACATACACAATTTCTAAACACATTTTTCTGCAACACGAAATTAGAAATGTTAAACCCTCCTAAATGTCTGTCTATGTACTGGTGTGTTTTGTGTGTGTGTACGACTTGTTTTTGATATCCTTCATATTCTGTGTACTGGTCTGTTCACAGCACTGATAGAAATTAATCTGTTCCAATAAATTCAAATAGATTTTTACATTTTATGGGCATTTTTACCTTTATAGAGCCTTTTTTCTAAAAGTGTGAAACATCTTTTGAGTCAGATTCTTACATTTAATCAGTCAGTTAGAATAATAAGACATTTGGGCTTTTACCAAACAAATTATATCTGTATCAACAAAATTTATCTTTGCAATGCAGGGAAAACACAGAAGCTGCATCTGAAGATGGATTTATATGCAGGCCTATTTACACTAATTAATTCAGCTCAGAGGGACATGAATGCATTTAACCTGCAGTTGTTATTTTAAACATAAAACATTGAATACGGATATTAACAATTATTTTAAAAAAGAAAAGATACTTTAAAGGCACAGTATGTAAGTTTTCGCCACTTGAGGTCGCATTTTTAAAACATTTACAAAGTCGAAGCTTGATGACGCTATGATGGCGGATGTCACTATTTAAAATTGGAATTTCAATCAATTTACAAATTTGGTAACTTTTAGGATAACATAAATATGCAACTACATGAAATATATCACTGTGCAAGTAGTTTTTGGATATTTTATTGCGAAAATCTGAAATTAAAACTGCCAGTAGGTGGCAGCAAGTCACTGTTAATAAGTGGTTACCACTGTTAAACGGTTGATTCATTGAGGAACAAAACACTGTCATGTTGCTCAGAGAAGCAATGAAATGGAGCACTACAGGCAATGTCTAAGTTTCTAAAACATAAGTCTCTTAATATAAACAACTTGTTTATTAAAGTGTTGCATAAAATAAGTATCACATTTTTTAGAGGTGAAAACTGGCACTCTTTATGTGATATTGACTAACTTTATTTCTGTGGTATTTTTATGCATGTATGGGGACTTTGTGTGTGTGTGTGTGTGTGTGTGTGTGTGCGTGCGTTTGAGTGTGTGTGTGTTAGGGCTGTCACATTTGAGAAAAATCAAATTCGAACGGATATCGAATATCATGCAATGTATCTACGTGCCCGCCCCCATCGCATAAAAACAAAAACAACAACAACAAAAAAAAACACCATACCCTAATGGAGATTCAATCACAAATGTATTAAAAGTGAGTCATAAACAGGACTATCTGGATTATTATATGTTTTACTTAATGTTTGAAACAGCATATTATCAACTTAGAATAAAATAAAAAACAATTGGTCTAATCCTAGACTGTAAAAAATGCGCTACACATGGCATTTTAAAAAACGGATATTTTATTTATAGTTCGATTACGGATATTTCACATCATGTTCGAATGCATACTCGAATATCGAATAAAAAGTGACAGCCCTAGTGTCTGTCATAGAGAGAGAATGAGACAATCAACATGAATGATGCTTACTCTTTTGCAAAACATAGACCTTGTCCCAAATAGCACACTTCATGTGCAATCTCGGTCTTAAGGACAATGTCCACGAGAACGTAGGGATTCCCATTCGTCATTTTAGCTTTCAGATGGGTGCTCGCTAAGCGTCCTCAATCCACACTTCTGCTGTGAGTCTGCGAGCTACGCAGCCGACTTCTACCTGACAGTCAAAGTGGCATTGTGACAACAAAATGCAGACTCAGAAGAAGACCGTGAGGGTTTAGCCATGGTTAATTTAGGAGGATCATAAATAAGACACCATATTGATTTATGGTTTTAAATATCCCTGCATCCCAATGTGCATACTATCCACCATATCTGTCCTAAATAGTTTTTAAAATTATTAATATCACATAGAATTTAGGATGGATAGTGTGCACATTGGGACACAGGCTATGCCCATTGGACATTGGGTTGTGTATCAGTAATAATGGTCCAAGGGGAAACACAGTGTTCTTTGTGTAGTACCGTAAATGGACTAAATGAAGCCTCGAGGGACATAGATTTTTTGTAATGGAGTAACTCGACTCACTTGAGGAATTGTTTCAGCCCTTGTTTAAATGACAGGTTTTCAGCCATTACACTGCAAAAAAAAATGTTTTCTTAGATTTTTTTGTCTTGTTTTCAGCCAAAATATCGAAAAAATTCTTCAATCAAGAAGGATTTTCCAGACAATTAAAAATGATTGTCTTGTTTTCAGAAAAAAACTGGTCAAAATTAAGTGAGTTTTTGCTTGAAACAAGCCAATGGGGTAGCCTAAGCAAAATAGTCTTGTTTTCTGTTGGAAATAAGATTATTTTTCTTTCAGCACTGGCAGATTATTTTGCTTGTTCTAAGCAAATCCTGTTTTTTTTTTTCCAGAAAACAAGAAAATTATTTTACTTGTTTAGAAAATTCTTCTTGATTTAAGAATTTTTTAATATTTTGGACAAAAAAAAATCTAAGTAAGAAAAGTATTTTCTGCAGTGTACAAACCCAAGAAGCCAGTGACTTTTAGTATAAAATGCCAGATTGTCTCAGTAACACTTGATAATATCTTTGATTTATATCACTGTTCAAAAGTTTGGAATCAGTAGGATTTTTTTTTATAAACTTTATTCAGCAAGAATGCATTAAACTCGACAAAAGTCAAAAAAAATTTTTTTACTAATAAATCATGGTGTCCAGAAAGAATAATAAGCAGCACAAGCATTTCAATGTTAGTACTAATAAATGTTTCTTCAGCACCAAATAAATGTTTCTTTAGCACCAAATCAGCATATTAGAGAGATTTCTAAAGGATCATGTGACACTGAAGACTGGAGTCATTTTTGCTATCACATGAATAAATTACATTTTTTTATATTAAAATGTATTGAAATAGACAACAATGTATAAAATGTATAAACAAGATAATTTTAAATTGAAATAAAAATTCACAATATTACTATTTTGACTTTATTTGTGATCAAATAAATGCAGCCTTAATGCACAAAAGTGACTTTTACAACTCTTGAACATTAGTGTACTTTAATATTAGAATATTACTTAATTGCTTTAGTTAGAAGGTTATAGTTAGAAATTAGAAAAAAGCTGTTTTATATCTTGTCCTCGGATACCCTGGAGGTTCTTCAGGGACATTTATGGACATTCTAGTTGAGAATTCTAGACCAAATCATTCAATTTGGCAGGAACAAAAAAGCAAAAACTTCAGGTTTTATGAAGTTTGAAACCATTTAGTTTGACCACAGATCTGAATATTGAGGGAAATGTGTCTCCCTGAACACCAAGAGCCTTACAACATGGAATTTTTGGGAATCGCAGGCACTTTTGAACAGTTGAAATGTATATTTTGAGCATTCTTATGTATCATAAAAGCTGTAGGTAGGCAGCTCATTTGCCTTTTCTTTTTGAGAGCCAGTCACAACCACACAAACACACACACACACACACACACACAGGTCTTTCATGGCATGAAAACATCAGTTTAGTCAGATAGTTTTTGATAACAGACTTTGAAAAAACTCTTTAACTGGAAGTGAAATGGTGCTGTCAAGGGGAAGTGCTGCGAATTGCCTGTTTGAAGTCTGTTTGAAGTGCCTTGTTTCCCCATCAGATGTCTTCAGCTGCCTGAGGGTGTGTGTTTTCCCATCAGTGTTTGTGTTGCTTTGTACTTTCAGGACAGCTCAGGGATGCGACTGTGGAAGAGAAAATGGTTTGTTCTAGCTGATTATTGCCTCTTCTACTACAAAGGTGGGTTGTTCTACCAAACTTCTATCAGAGTCACATTTACACACGGACACTTACAGTACCTGTTAACTTTTCTCCCAGATGTCTAATGATTATTTGCAATATCTGGTTTGTAATAGCATGTTGGACACTACGTCCTACTTCAACTAAAACTACTTTCACTCTTTTAGCTATGTACTGTCCTCTGAGTTTAACATGACGCCCGGCACCCACTTATGAGCGTATATTACTAACACGCTCTTTAAATAACAAAGGAAAAATATTGCGCCAGACTTTAGACCAGGTTTGAGTTGGCCTATGGTGAAGTCTATTTTCAGTTCCTCAAAATAGCAGTGCGTCAACAATGTCCCTGAACACACCTCTTTTTTTAGACCAGCATGCCCATGGGTGCAAAAAGGGGTGCAAATGCATTTGCTATTTAAACAACACGGCGCAGGACGGGAAAATGAGAACTGCGTCAGGCTGAAACTAGCAAAAACATTTGAGGCGCATTGCGCCGGGTATATGATATGGCCCTAAGCCTTGTTTGTGCTATTATGAAGATTTTAAATCGGTTTAAGTAATTGTTCTTATATTGACTTGGTCTCATGAGTATTGTTTCCCACAGACCTTTGAAAAGGCCAAGTGATTTTATTATGCTTTGACTACAGTAGGTACTGTAGCTCCTGTATGGATAAGCAACAGTGCATTTAACTTCTGCATGTTGCATCTTACTGTGTTGTCATACTATGTACTATTTGTTACTGTTTTTTTAGACATTTGATTGGTATTTCTCCTGTTCTTCTTCTAGCAAAAAACACTGATCGTGTAAAGAAAACTTAAAGTAAAGACCTGAATATTTCAGGGACCTTACAAGCGTATTGTTTTTTAATTTTTTTTAAAACCATGATTTGGTATTCCTCTTGTACCTCTTTGTTCAAAGGAATAAGTCTCCTAACAGCTCTCTCCAAAGTTTTTCCATTATTGTCAGCATTATGCCTGAGAATGATTTAGTGGGCTATGTAACACTTTTAAGTGTCAAGAAATTACTCCTCTTACTTAAAAGATGCCTTTAACTTGCAACAGAACATTTTTATTTGGTTTTATTTTCTAACTTTTAGGAGGGTGTACTTAATATTTCGATAAGAAATCATGGTGACGTGAAAATCTTATTTTCCTGAATCATTTTGACATGCTTCTTTAGTAACTGATCATACAGACTCTCTAGAACATTATATATCCAAAGAACCCTAATATGTCTTCTATATGCAAGTAAGTTTCAGAGTGTACTCATTTATGCTGAGGACTGTACTTTTAGTTCACTTTATTTTAAGAAAGTACACTATGAACTGTTTTCTGTGTGGGTTAATAGCACTGTGTAGAAAAAAGATTGAGTTCACTTCCACCCATTTACTCTTTATTGTACTTTAAGCTATTTCACCCCAAGGTTGATTTGTTACTCTAAACCTCAAAATGTACGTTTATCAGATCAGCATCTAGAACATAAGCTGTTGTCGTAAGGATGGAATAACAGAAAAACTATACTTCGTATACTTAGAATAATTTATTATACTTTTCATAAGTCTAGCTCAGTCATTAACACACCCTAAGTTGCTCCAAACCTGTATGAGTTTCTTTCTTCTAATGAGCACAAAATAAGATATTCTGAAGAATGTTGGTAATCAAACAGTTGACGGTAGCCAGTGAGTTTAATATTATTGAAAAAGTAAAAAAAAAATGTTAATGGCTGCCATCAACTACCTTAAACTATCTCTGCTTCAGAATCCTAGATCTCTGCTCACACAAATGAAAGAGTGGCCTGCCTCGGTTTGGAATCTCTCCTTTAAACAACCTACAAGTATTTTTAACCCATTAATTCTTAACCCAGCCACCCTTATCACTTATCAACCCACCACTCAATCTCTGTTTCAGACACACACACACACACACACACACACACACCGTGGTCACCAGCGCTCCACTGGAAAGAAACGGCCATGGTAGAGCAAGGAGGCAGAGCAAGGCTAAACTTAAATGTGTGAAATGTGATGATGTTATCATAGTGGTGTGAGAAACACAGGTCAGAGAGTATCACATGCCAGGAAGGAAGAGAGAGCGAGAGAGAGAGAGAGAGAGAGAAAGACTCAAAGTCAAAACCAGACTGGTTGCTCAGTTGGCTTGTTTTTACCCCGCAGACAGTCGTGAAGAGTCAGTGCTGGGTAGCATTCCTCTGCCCAGCTACACTATCACTCCTGTAGGACCTGAAGATCATATTAGCCGCAAATATGCCTTCAAGGTAAGATCTCACTGTGACACAGATACTTTAGCAACACACTTTCAAAAGAAGAATATTCACCACCTTAAATTTGCAACACTTAACTGTATGCTATGCAACAGTGTTTACTTTAAAGGTATGACTTAAAGGGACAGCTCACCCAAAAATGAACATTCTTTCATTATTTAATCATTTAGTGTGGAGCACAAAAGGAGAATTTTTAAGAAATCTACTGAAGTGGTCATTCGTTTAAATACAACAATAGTGAGTGAGGACTAGAGCTTCTTAAAAGATACATTAGCAAAAAAGAATCATGAAAGTGGTCAATATGACTCTATACACACTGTAGCCAGAATTCTCTGTAGTCATGTGATGGCTTTGGATGTAAAAAAAACTAAAACAAAGATTTTACATTTTACTACTACTGTTTCTTAAAACTGTTATCTTTAATTAAAATAAAGGTGATGTAAAATAAAATATAAATGTTAGTTGAAAACAACTTAGAAAATGTTGCTTTTTCAACTAATTAAAATAAAATAAAAAAGTAAAATCGATTATCCCATGAGGATTTGGAATAAAGCTCTTTTTGTGATTTTTTTTAAAATCTGTTTATTGTTATCACAGAGTGACTATTCTATCCAAAACCATGTTTTATTCTATGTTCTATGAAAAAAAAATCAGTACAAGTTGGGAACAACATAAGTGTGAGAAAATGATGACAGAATTTTCATCTTCATGGGTGACTCTATAATTGTCCCAAGCTAGCGATTAACCAAAGAAGTTATACAGTTATCAAGAAATAAACCTCTTAAGGGTAATACAGGTCTTAACTCCCTGTCACAATTTATATTGTGCTAATGACCTGCTGACTGTTTATACTGTAAATGCTTATTTGTCTCCTTTCCCTTGCACAAGCTGCTTGCTCTTCCCCAGTCAACTGTGTCTTTCTGTTCTGTCATGTGCAGTTGCTGATTTTCAAGTCACTTTGAGTCACTCCCTGCAGTTATGAATATGCACGCTTCATTATCTTGCATGGCTTCAGCCCTGAGTATAGAATGCAGACAGAAATTAACCATTTAATGAAATATCATCATAATTTCATACCATTTGGAATACATTTTCCCCATGAAGACAGTCACTTCATATTGTATATAACCAATTACACAAGCTATCTTATACATATACCTTTCTTCTTTTTTGGTGATTATCTATGTGTGAGCGTTTTTGTAGGCGAAGACTAGTTCATGCGCTATCATCTCCTGCAGCACATGTGGTTCATTGTTGTCCTCATGGGGTTCATGACACATTGTGAATGTATGGGTCTGTACTCATCCTGAGGGCAGCAAGGTTACATAACCAGTCTACCTCTCTCTGCTGAACTCTTTCTTGCCCGTTCTCAAAGCTGGAGAGAGATTTTTCAACATGGGAGCAAAAGGAGACAACATTCCAGTTTTCAAGAAGAAGATCGTAACGTGCACATTGATCTCAGTTTGCACTTTGCAGCACTCCTCTTTCACTTTCCTTCCTTGAGGGATAGTTTTACACAGCCTACGGTGTCACATCATTCTACTGGAGTGCCTTACTAAGCTAATAGTTGTATCACACACTCTTTAGAGGGTTACGGATCATTTGCTGTAAGCTTCACACAAGAGAGAATATTTACCTTGGTATCTGGATGTAGATTTTTGGTATCGAGTGACTCAGATGTGCCGAGTGTCTGTAATCTGTACTAATCCTCTATGAAAAAGAAGACTTAGACTCAGCCAGCAAACTCACCCCACGGGCTGGTAAGACAGGGTCAGAGAGTGTTTAACTGATTCTGCGATGAGCTTCTAGATATGGCTCTGAAGGTGGGAAAGACCCAGGCTACTGAGCTCAGCAAACTCCGGCTTTTGTATTTCTGTTATGGCTTCTAACTGTGGGCCTTTGTGCTTTGTGTTGCGTGATGTTTTGTGCTCTTCTGCTCCTGCTGTTTGTTTCTGTCAGCCTCTTATCTTTGACGGTGCTGACAGTCCTTAAATTATACTGATGATTTCCCAGTATATATCCTAAACAGGGAAAGCTTGTAGGTGTTGGTTCAGGTGACCAGTCATTGTCCTTTATTTGCTCAACTATGTCCTCCCTCTGTTCCCATTGGTGGGCTTCCTGTCTGTGATGAGTGACTGACAGTCCAGAAAGGCTCTGAGACACATTCAGCATCACCTGTAAATAGGTACACTTTTAACTCTACAGTTTCTCTACCTTAATCTCTGGCATGTGGAAACTCCTTGAGAATGTTTGTGACCTTTCTCACTGGCATTATTTCCTCTTTTTGAGATGTGATGTGGGAAATTATTCTATTCAGAAAATGATAACCAGCAGGCTTTTGGGGAGCCTTATTTATTCGCATATTAGACCTTGAGGAAACTCAGGTAATATTGTTATATTTGAATAAGGTTTCCACAGTCATTTCCAGACCAGGAAAAGTCATGTTAATAAACGAAATGTGCAATATTGGCACACTAAACTTTTTCCAATTCCAAGTATTCTGTATATACGTATATTTATTGTGTTTACTTTTAAGTTGCTTGCAATAAACAGTCTCCAATAGTTACGCTGCTTTTCCACCGTCGGGGCAAACTGTACTCATAGCTGTACCCATTGAATTCTGTACCTCTCTGGCCAAGCTGGTACAGATATGGTTTCAATTTTCACTGTATGGCTGATAACAGAGCTCGTAACATTTATGCAAGTGTTTACATATGGTATGAGATGTAATAGTGACCCCTTTATGGAGGATGATGAGATATTTTTGTTTACTTTGTAACAATGCACTTCCCTTTTGAAAAAAAAAACAGCATATGCTGGTTAGGTATGTTTTGAAGCATGGCAACTGGTTTGGGCTGGTTATGAGCTGATTTAAGATGGTCATGTGTTGGTCCTAAGCAACTAGCTCCTGCTCTGGACCAGATTATATCCAACTGAAGACCAGCATAAACCAGCTCAAACCAGCTTCCATGCGCTTCAAAACATACCTAACTAGCATACAGTTTTTTTCATTTTTATACCTAAAACACATTAGGAGAAGCAATTACAATATCCTAAGAATGCAAATACAGAATTAAACCATTAGTTCAAATAAACTGAATCTCATATATAGCGAACCAAATTGAATTGAACAGTTCTGAATTTGCCAAAATCATTACTGAATTGTATCATAAATCAATGAATCCTGAATCTAATCGATTCACACACGCCTATCAGACATATTTAACATATATGCATGCATGTCGAGAATACTTTATTTTGGCTATTGTATCATCAAGATATGTATATTGCATAGTTGAATCATTTCAGTGATATTTGCAGCTCTCCTGTTGTGGTTGTAAGCCAACAGAGCTGTTAAATAAAAGCTCTCTGTACCAGGCCGCTGCATTCTTATAATAGATTGTGGATGACATAATAGAGAACGCTATTAATGAAAGGCTGGTTAATCTAAAAGCATCTTTAAATTGTCCTACACGCTGCAGGGTACCAAAAAGGAAAGGAAGCAGCATGTTATTGTTAGCCCTTTGTTTTGTCCCCTGTGTGTACAAGTGTGTGTGCACAGCTGTGTTTTTGTGTGCACATACAGTAGTTTTGCCTTTGGGATCATGCTAATAAATTATTACTTACAGTTTTTTTTTTTCAACTGCTTACATTTTCATAACTTCTCTTTTTTAAAAAAAATCTTTACACACAAATCCGAGAATTGCACACAATGTCTCACATCTCTTGCAAAAAGAAAATTGTTAATGTTAATTCTTGTTAGATTTTTGTGTTACATAGAGAATTGTGTTTTGTGTTTTGCAAAAAATGCAATACTGCAATCTGAAGATGCAAAAAAAAAAAAAAATAGTTGACAAAATGATGTTCTTAGCAATGCATATTACTAATCAAAAAATTAAGTTTTTATGTATTTATGGTAGGAAATGTACAAAATATCTTCATGGAGCATGATCTTTACTTAATGTCCCAGTGATTTTTGGCATAAAAGAAAAATCTAAAATTTTGACCCCAACAATGTATTGTTGGCTATTGCTACAAATATACCTGTGCAACCTGTGGTTTAGGGTCACATTTATCATTCTTAACATTATATAATGGGCTTTTCTGTTCATATACATCCTATTAAAGATGTAAGTAACAGTTAAGCCAAAATCTCAACATTTCATGTCTGTCATTCCAAACATGTATGATTTTGCCTTTCATGTAACACAAATGCAAGTGTTTTCAATAATTATTCCCACAGCTCTTTTTCGTACAGTGAAATCTCACAGTGTCTAGAGTCTTTAAAGCTAAGTGTCATTATAAAAGTAGTCCATGTGCACTGTATTCCAAGTCTTCTGAAGTTAATGGGAAAAAGAAAAGAAAGTCATTATCCACTGAAAACTGCACTTGGCTATATAAAGGACACAAGATGCCATTGATCCTTGCATGTATTGTAAGCAAGTTTGAATGCACTGAAGTATAAATGAAATATGAGTGCTATGACAGGATTTTTAAACTGACATTTCTGTCTGTTTGTCACATAAAGGTGTTGGCTTTAGAATGCTTGAAATGGACTAGTTGCATGAACTAGTTTTATTGTGCATATATGGCACTTTACATCCCCGGGTCATTGTATACTTCTATTGTAAGGAAAAGAGCAGCATGCACATGCATCAGAATATCGCTTTGTGTGTTCTGTGGAAGAACAACATTCACTGGTTTAAAACGGCATGAAGATGAATAAATAAAGACACTATGGAGAGAATATTTGAACATGAGTCTCATTTTTCTGAAGAAATTAGATAGGGGTTACTTAAGTGGATGTTTTGGCTGTGTATTTATCATCTAGTCATCTGCAGTGGTCCAGGCCTCCTGCATGGTTCAAACCATTCAGCCATCTGTCTGTGTTTTACAGCCTCATTGCAGAGCTTTTCCTCATTGGACCATTAAAACACAGGCAGCAGCTTAGCACCTCACTGCGTGCCTTTAATGAGCTAGTCATGTAAACATGCGTGTCTTCATGCGGCTTTGTATTTTGTGTTTGTGTATTCTCCCTCAGAGAGAAAAGAAATGAGATTGGATGTCTTTAATGAACCATAAATGAATGCAGTTCAAGTTACTCTCTCCGAATCGATGTTTAATGAGGAAATTGCAGGCTGACTTCATGTTAATTAAAGCAGTGTCTGTGCCGTTTTGTTGTACGGCAGTCTGCCTGTGTGTTGTATTTCAGTTAAACATAGGTAAAAATTCAATACATATGAATAAATATAATAACTATTGTATGTATTATTACTCATATATAGTATTTCAGTGTAATGTTGCTTTCCATTTATTACTTATTACTAAAGCTAAGTACTTCTTAGATACGGCAAAAACTACTAGCCTAACTAAGACTTCAAACATGATTTAAGAGACAAGTGAACAGCCAGTAAAAATATGAACAAATACACAAATTACAAGCATAGATAAATACAACAGAACAATGTTACAAGTAAAATAAGGTTGGTATTCAGGTACAGAAATGTAATAATTAGTGTAAATAACATTGTGTTCACTGTATAAATTAAATATAGATCTATGTCAAAGCTGTTTTGTTGTTTGATTAGCATTCATGACAGCAGGAAGTATTTATGGACTGTTGTCCCTTTAAGACCTGATGCACGGATCCAATATAATGATGCACATCTGATTTCATTCACTTATGACACAACAGACTGCATTTACCAGAATGATTGTAGAGATGGGTATTTTGTCATAATTTTATGTGTCTGTTCAAATGTAAGGAGATACCAAATATGATTCAGTTCAGTGTTCACGTGCCATCTGAAATGCATCTCTCTGCGTGCATTGTTCATGTGTTCGGCTGTGCGCATAGAAAACAGTGTGCAAGTAAATCGAGTTCCCTTTCACCTTTTCTTTTGTTGAAATAGTTTAAAATCACTTGGGTGTGTAAACATGTACACGTGATAAACTTTAACCCTATTATGGTTAAACTTTGCAATTAATCTGCAGATCACATGCGAGCCAAACCGTGGGGCTTGGTCAGCTACGATCCTTTCCACCACTTATAAATATGGGGGTTGTTACGCCCCGTCTAGGGGTAAAGGCATAACATGAAAAGAGAAGGGAGGAAACAGGGATTCTTTCAAGGGTTTTTAATTGAACCAAACAAAAATACAACCAACAAAATAAGTAAATGGGGGATTTTCTTCAGGAGTTGACCAGGCCAAAATAATAAACAAAACTTCTGTAGTTTAAGACGTCTTTCTTAAACCCTAAACAAAATAAAAGTACAATATTTTAACCTAACTCCCTAACCAAAAACAGAGATCAAAAGGTTACAATAAACAAAATGGCGTCAAACTCCTTACTTCCTCCCAACCCTCTATATTTACAATAATATACAACTATTTACAAGATCAGGCAAACAGAGTTACAAGGAGAATCCAAACCCACGTCATAACAAGCAATAGGGTCAAAATACCAAACAGTTCCTACTTACAAAAATAGTATCAAAAGTTCAACAGAGACCAAACAGCCAAAACATCTCGGTTACGTATGTAACCTTGGTTCCCTGAATAGGGAACGAGATGCTGCGGTGATGTCACCACTATGGGAACACCTTCGGTGTGACGAATGTCTGAAGCCCTATACCATCCCGCCAATCCTATTGGCCAAATAGCGTGTGGCACCGCCCATGCATGCGTACGCATATATATACCTGGTGCCGCGCGCCATTTCACTCAGATTTCATGACTGAAGAAGAATGCTATCAAGGTACGGCACGGCCAGAACCGCAGCATCTCGTTCCCTATTCAGGGAACCAAGGTTACATACGTAACCGAGATGTTCCCTTTCAAAGGTCACTTCAATGCTGCGGTGACGTCACCACTATGGGAATGCTATACCATAACGCCTGACGTACCTGATAGCTGGGATCCAAGGAAGCATCTGCTCAAACGGAGAGAACCCGGGAGCCAGGAGCCATCCTCACATCCAGACTGTAAGACCTGATAAAAGTGCTCGGTGAGGACCAGCCTGCCGCAGCACAGATATCATCCATAGAAGATCCACTGAGAAAGGCTTGAGAAGAAGCCACTGCTCTCGTGGAATGACCTTTTACTCCTAAGGGCGAAGCGAGCCCGCGCGCCTCATAGGCTAATATATTGCCTCCACCAGCCAATGGGACATGCGTTGTTTGTAACCGCATGGCCTTTATTCCTTTGTCCAAACAGACAACAGCTGGTCAGACTCAACCATGGGGCAGTACGATCCAAATAAGTCTTAAGCTCTCACAGGGCAAGACTTAGATCTCCAGACTTCACCACAGCAGGGGAAAAAGCCTCCAGGACCACCTGCTGAAAGCGAAAGGGATAGATGCGACTTAGGGACATAATTAGGCCTTGGTCGCAACAACACTGCCACAGAGTCCGTGTTATAAAAGTCAGGATTTATCTGGAACAAATTCCAAGGGCTCAAACAGATGCCCTGATAAACCATGCAACACAATGGAAAACCCATGAAGGAACTCGCACGGGGCGGAAAGGCCTCAGCCGTCGCGCACCCTGTATGAACGAGAAACCAGTGGATGACGGCCCACTGAGGCACCATTTATATATTCGTGGTAAGCTGAATGGCTGCCACGTAAACCTTAGGGTAGCTGGTGTCACTCCATCCGAAAAACGTTCCTGAAGGAACTCCAGTACTGATGCCACTGGGCAGTAAAACTGGATCCATATTATGAATTTCACACCAGGTCGTCAACAGTCTCCACTTGAAAGCATATAAGGGTCTCGTAGAAGCTGCTCTAGAATTCAGTATAGTCTCAGTAGTTTCAGCAGAAAGACCGGAACATATGAACTCACTCCGCTCAGAGGCCACGCCCACAGATTCCATAGATCTGGCCTCGGCGGCCAAATCAGTCCCTGTGCTTGTGATAATAAATCCTGTCTGAGGGGAATCTCCCATGGAGAGCCCGCTAACAGATTGATCAGATCCACAAACCACGACTGTGTGAGTGCCACCGCGGAGCCACCAGCAGCCGCTGTTCCACCCTGTCCACCCGTATTCTGCATAATACCGCCGAAATCAGACGGATTGGGGAAAAACGCATACAAACTGGTCCTGGGCCAGTTGTGGACTAATGCATCCAAGCCCAGGGGTGCTGGAGGGCATAGGGAGAACCAAAGCGGGTAATGCGTAGTCGTGCTTGACGCAAATAAATCCACTTCGCTCCCAAAAATCTGCCATAGGAGACTCACCGTTTGGGGTTGCAATCCCCACTCCGCTTGCTCCAGAGTCTGCCTGGATAGCAAATTCGCTCTGAAGTCCAACGTCCGGGGACATGAACAGCTCGGATCGATAGAATTTAGTTCTGAAACCAAAGAACATGTTTCGCCAGCCTGCACAGGGGGCGAGAGCATAATCCTCTCTGATGATTCAGGTATGACACAACCGCTGTGTTGTCTGATCTGAGCAGCACATGACGGCCGATCAGCAGATTCGAGAAATACTGGAGAGCCAGAAAAAACCCGCCAGTAATTCCAACCTGTTTTAGCGACATCACACACCGCCGTGTCACCGGAATCGTCCGATGCGGAGGCAACGGGGTGAAACATTCCATGCGTAAGCCCAGGCTGTTAAATGATTCAGCACAAGATCCCCATGAGAGTATGCTTGAGTCTATGATTGCGCTAACACCAGCCAATTGCCTAAAATAGTTCAAACACGAACGCCCTGGGGCTGCAACGGGGCCAGAGATCCATCCATGCACTTTTAGAAGTACTGATACGCTTTGCCTTCTAAAGCGAATTTGAGGAACTTCCTGAGTCTCCTGATGATCATCAAAATCTTGAATTTCCTCGGCCTGAGTGCAAGATTCAGATGGTGTAAAACCAGAATGGGTCGTAATCCGCCGTGTTTTTTTTTTTTTTTCACAAAATAACGGCTGTAAAAAACCTGCCTCCATCTGAGAGGGGTGTACTTCCTCTATAGCCCCTTTGCTCAGCAGAGTTGACATCTCCTGTCGCAGCACCGCTGTTTCCATCGGTTTCGCCACCGTGGAAAGAATTCTGCGGAAAGGTGGCGGGCCTTATTGAAACTGAATGGTGTATCCGTGACAAATCGTGCGTAACACCCATAGAGAATTGTCGGGCAAGCGTTCACACACGGCCCGAGACCATACTAGCGGTCTCAAAATTCCCGCTTCCTGCAACGCTGTCATACATGTTAAAATGTCCGGGCACGAAAAGCTCGTGGTGTTCGTGCACAGGGGAAGTGTATGCATAAGAGCCGTTGCGTCTCGTTGTGTATAATCCCGAAACGTGTCCACGGCAGGAATTAGGCCAACAGATTGAACATCGGGCTCTGCCGCTAGCGAAAAGCGGCGGCTGTGCGAGCCGTCATAAATGGGTCGTCTGTGCAGGACCCTTGAATCGCCCCTCGAATTCTGAAAGCTGGATTGCGCAGAGTGTCTGAGGGAACGTTTGGCATTACAGCTCAATCCAATGCTGCTCGAAGCGCTGTTTGCTGCGAGGCAGTCAATGTTAGAGTGTGGGGACTGCAGTGAGAGGGTTAGATGTGCATTAGCTATCCAACAGCACTCTCTGGTGGAGGGCACAGTCCCTGGCAAACATTAAGGAAAATGTATGCGTCAAACTCGCTGCGTTTCGTTGTGTATAATCCTGAAGCGTATCCACGGCAGGATTTAATCCAACAAGATAAACATCGGGCCACGCCGCTAGCGAAAACGCGGCAGCTGTGTGAGCCGTCATACACTGGCCATCTTTGCCAGCCTCCGCGCCGTCCCTCAAACTCTGAAGGCTGGATTGTGCAGAGTGTCTGAGGGGGCGCGCGAATGAGAGCTCAGTTCAATGACGCTCAAGGTGCCTTTGCTGCGAGACAGTCAATGTTAGAGAACATGAAGGAAGATGCATGCATCAAACTCGCTGCGTTTCGTTGTGTATAATCCTGAAGCGTATCCACGGCAGGATTTAATCCAACAAGATAAACATCGGGCCACGCCGCTAGCGAGAACGCGGCGGCTGTGTGAACCGTCATACGCTGGCCATCTTTGCCAGCCTCCGCGCCGCCCCTCAAACTCTGAAGACTGGATTGTGCAGAGTGTCTGAGGGGGCGCGCGAATGAGAGCTCAGTTCAATGATGCTCGAGGTGCCTTTGCTGCGAGACAGTCAATGTAAGAGAACATGAAGGAAAACGCATGCATCAAACTCACTGCGTTTCATTGTGTATAATCCTGAAGCGTATCCACGGCAGGATTTAATCCAACAAGATAAACATCGGGCCACGCCGCCAGCGAGAACGCGGCGGCTGTGTGAACCGTCATACGCTGGCCATCTTTGCCAGCCTCCGCGCCGTCCCTCAAACTCTGAAGGCTGGATTGTGCAGAGTGTCTGAGGGGGCGCGCGAATGATAGCTCAGTTCAATGACGCTCGAGGTGCCTTTGCGGCGAGACAGTCAAAGTTAGAGTGTGGGGACTGCAGTGAGAGGGTAGATGTGCATTAGCAGTCCAACAGCACTCTCAGTGAAGGGCATAGTCCCTGGCATATTAACATGAAGAAAGGCGTGTGCGTCAAACTCGCTGCGTTTCGTTGTATATAATCCTGAAGCGTATCCACGGAAGGATTTAATCCAACAAGATAAACATCGGCCAAGCCGCTAGCGAAAACGCGGCGGCTGTGAGCCGTAATCCACCATGCGAGTAGCCTCATAAATAGCTCACTGAGGAAGGAGAGGCGCATTTCTCCTGTCCACTCGGAGGGAGAGAACCGTGTATGCCGGCCAGAGCCTACTCAGAGTTCGAGGCCGCAGCTCGGACAACATAGTTTGAAGAGCAAAACTGCTGATTAACGCGCTCGAGTGGGGGAGAGCGAGCACATGGAACTCCAGTGCATCACTGTATTCATAGTCAAGCCGCACATATCGCCCCTAACCAACACCTCGTGCGGGGCCTCGGCGACCGCAGAAGCGAAACGGTGGGGGTTAGACGCGAGGCGACTTAAGAAATACACTCCCGAGCGTGGATACTTTTCTTATATATATATATATATATTACTGTAGCCGTAGGCTATCAAGAACCTGTAGAGAGGCTGCAACGAACCTCTCATAAGTGCCTCCTCGTGATAACCCATCATACGGCTCCTACCTTTCGTTGACTCATCGCGTCCGTGGTTGAGGAGTATACTGCTCGTGATGATCGCTGTTGAACGCGAGATAATAGGGCACAAAAGATTCGCTTCGTTACTGAAGGAATGAAATCTGAGTGAAATGGCGCCCGGCACCAGGTATATATATGCGTACGCATGCATGGGCGGTGCCACGCGCTATTTGGCCAATAGGATTGGCGGGATGGTATAGGGCTTCAGACATTCGTCACACCGAAGGTGTTCCCATAGTGGTGACGTCACCGCAGCATTGAAGTGACCTATGAAAGGGAACCAACAATTCTCTCTCTCTGCTCTGCACTGGAGAAAGGAAATGACATCAGGGCTTTTAAGGTGTGCCTAAATTTGAATGCACCAATCCAGATGGGCCAATCATTAACCTGCAGGAGCCAATCAGCCTGGACACAAACACTTTCAAATTTAGAAAAGGAGACATATGACAAAATGCAAAACAATGGGTTGTAACAGGGTGAAATGTATTATATTATATTATATTATATTATATTATATTATATTATATTATATTATATTATATTATATTATATTATATTATATTATATTATATTATATTCTTTATTAAGGGCTGTCAGTCCATTTAAATTTTTAATCTAATTGATTACATGATGGGTTGATTAATTAATCGAATTAATCGCAAAATACATATGGCTTTGAAAATACCACCAACATATTATTTAAAGGCATTTGTGTGTTCAATGAGAAAATGGCCCTATTGTTGATTTCTCTGAAGAAAATAACGTCACATGAATTGTGGCTATTCACAAGCGTTTTTATCTAGTCTAATTCTTGGAAATTATGTTCAAAGTTTTCAAGTCCATTCATTATTTGTAGCACGCAAGCCACTCAATAATCGCAGCTTTGTGCTTTGTTACTACAAAGTCTCAATCTTTAAACATCAAACAATAAACGTGTTTTTACGCTTTTTAATGTGTGAGATAATTCGCTTCAGTTCAAGCTGCATATGAATCAATGATATTTTCCTCTTTAATATTTGCAGCATGAAATAAACATAATTATTTGTATGCATGTTGAAAAAAAACTATTTAATACAAACTAATGTCTCAGAGTTTTAAAAAAGTCGAAAGAGTAGGCCTATAGGTGGAATTTTCACTTTAACTGCATGCAATATAACATGATTTTACTGTCGTAACTTTTACTTTATTCTTAAAATATTATGATGATAATCAAATTTTTTTGTTGTTATTTTTCAACGTGGAACAAAAATGCTGTCATATAGGCGACTGAATGCAAGCACGATCTTGGTACAGCGGCCCAAAAAACAAACAAACAAAAATGTAAAAAATAGTGAAGGGATATATTTTAATTATTTGTTAATAAACTAATATTTTTCAAACATATTTCTAAATGAACTAAATACAGAAACAAAAAGAAATATGACCACTTTGCCTTTAAAAACCAAAACTGAACTATTTTAATAACTGTGTAATGGGGAAGAGAGAAAAAAAGACCCGTATCCAGACAGACTCCCCAAACTGCCAGGGCCCATATGCATCTGCCACTGGGCCTAACATAAAGTATATGTTTATGTAACATTTTTTTAATTCATGCAATGGAAGTCATTGGTAACCAAAACAGCTTTCTTACCAACTGTCTTAAAAATACTTTCTTTTATGTTCCACAAAAGAAAATATGTCATTCAAGTTTGAGTAAATGATAACATAATTACATTTTTTGTGGTGAACTATCCCCTTTTTTTTAAATGAAATAATACTCTAAATCAGAAACCAAAACTCCCAGCAGTTGGTGGTGAATGTCTTTATGAGTCATTCGTGCATTCCATTCGTTCAAACGGCTGATTCATTCAGGAATTCAGTAAACAGTATGAATGGGCCTTTGAATCATTGATAAAAATCATTCAGAAACTAAACACCGCTGTGTTGCTCAGAGGCACACAGCAATTCTGTTGTGACTTTATAGGTAATACTTTTGTTGGCAAAACTGAGCAAAAACAGACAAGATTGTGTTTAAAATATAACAAAATATTAACTTCTTATTTACTGAACATTTCCACTCGTTATATTTGGGACAAACAGCACTCGTGTGATATTGCTCTCCTTGCACGTGTAATATTGCTTATCATATCATGTAAATATGACACTCATACGGGCGCATTTCTGCCCCAATATCTTGAATTTAAGGCATAACTGCATTCATGGAGTTGTCTGTATCATATTTTATCAATCAACTGTATGAAATGTAAGATGACGTATAGGTCTGGGGGCGGGGCCAATGCGTTAACTATGTTAAAATATTTTAATCACGTTACAGTTTTTTTTATAACTAATTAAGTTAACGTGTTAAACTGACAGCCCTAATTATGTTATATTATATTTCAGTAATTTACTATAGTAACATGTAATACAACACAGACACTGTGATAACATAAACATAACAGTAGTAATCTTTATATAAATAAACTTTTCTCTGCTAATACCATGCGATTTACCTTATTTAATTGAGTATTTTTAAATGTGTACTGTCTTCGCTTTACTTTTATCGGGTGGTGTAGTGCTTATTGTAACAGATCTGACCTTTAGCCTTTTTGTCTGTCCTGATTCATATCGTTGTTCCTGTATCTTTGATTACATAACTGAAAAGTTATGTTTAATCGGTGTGTGTATATGTGTTTCTTATCAGGGTGTGGCCTTGGCTTGATTGGCATGTACTCCTTTTTCATTCTGACTTCCTGTATCTCATCAGTATGTCTGCTGTGTTGTATTCCTCCACTCCTCTAGTTATCATGCTGAAATCTCAGATGCTCCTCTGGCCAGTTGCTTATCTGCTGATGCAGTGTTTCTCCTTTTCCCAGGGCTGGACTGATTTTAGTGCTTTCTCTCTTCAGGCTACACACACAGGGATGCGCTCCTACATTTACAAACAAAGCTCTGTGATTGGCTCGCAGGCGGAGCACACTGGGATGAGGACATACTATTTCAGTGCGGACACACAGGAGGACATGAATGGCTGGGTCAGGGCCATGAACCAGGCTGCGCTGATGCAAACCCATACAGTGAAGAGGTCAGTGTGTCACAAAACTTTACAAAAACCTTTTCTTAATTAGTATTTTAGGCCAGAAAAATCTCCGAGACACTTCAAGAAACACACCTGCAAAGCTACCTGAAAAATAATACGCAAGTGCACCTAGGACAAAAGCTTTTTTTAACGCATAGTGTGGTCACACCAAATGTTTTACACAAGTGCCTAAAACTTTGCACAGTAATGTAGCTTTACAGGTTTCCTGAAGCATTTTGGAGACATTGCCACAGTTCTTCTGGATTTCGTCTGTCTCAGTTTGTTCTGTTTCTTCATGTTATTCCAGGCAGATTGATGATGATCAGATCAGATCAGATCTCTGTGTGGAGCACTGGCTACTGTCAGACTCCTTGTGCAAACACAAATCTCACTGGATTATAACATTTAATGGCAATTTTTTTTTTTTTTTTTTTTTTTTGTAAGAAAACAACTTCTGGTCAAAAAAGTGAAATCAAAATGTTCTGATTTAGGTTTTTCTTAATTTTTCTCTTTTCTTAAATATTAAATTCATGTGATTTAATGTTAGTTTGCAGCTGTTTTCTGATGTGTTTGTTAAATAGTGTGTGTGTTTGTGTTTAAAGTGGACTGTCAAATGCAGTTTTCACAAGTGTGTGTCAAGGGATGTTGTGAGTCTGTAAGTGTTTGTCAGGCATCAGTCTTGTTGACTGACAGTGATGATGCAGTGTGTCTTGTTCTGCCAGTGCAGAAGACCAGACGGGTACTGAGCAGTGACTCAGCTTCCTGTCTCTCTGTTGTCTGGGCCGGCCTCACTTCTTTGAGACAGTCACAGAGCCCAAACTCAGCTCAGATGTGGGCTGAGAACGCAAACAGTCAAAATGACAAAATACTCATCCCTAGTTCAGATACTATAAGCATAAATAGGAAAAATCTGGAGTCACACTGTTTTTAAATACAGTGTGAATGCAGGCTGTATAAGCATGTACGTATATGGTTCAGACAATCAGTTCTCTCCTTTGACATGTGTAATGCTTATCGCCCAATTTCAGCCATACAAGATTGAAAGTTAGCTGTCACTGCTGGTGATGTCGTTGACCAAGGCACCAAATTGTGATCACGGCAGGATCTTTGAGTTGTCATAGCAGCCCAACACTAATGAGACTAGTGTCAGCTTGAGCTGGCAGTCAGCGAGGCAGAAAATTAGACTGTGATAGTCCAGGATAAAAATGTAATTTCTTTTCATAACTTCATGTAGAGACACAGAGTGGCTTTTCATTCTCATAGATGTCTTTATGTTTGTGTTTTCCCTTTCTCCTTAGCCAGAGATGTCTTGTGCATACCATTTGTTTGGTGCTTTGAATGGAATCCATCATGCTTATTACGCCTTGCCGTTTCAAGTCCTGCTGTAGGAATGTGGTTCAGTTTGAAATTGTACACATAAAGGAGTACTTTTACAGTACTTTAAAGCTTAGAAATAAATTAAAAAATACTGTACTGCTAGATAGTGTGATGTTAAATTAAAAGCCTCTTAACCGTACTTACAGAAAACACATTCGCATACTTTCAAAAGTATTGTCAAACTTTAGCAAATGTCAAATTAAAAGTTTTTCTTTTATGTGCATTTAAATAGCTGTTTTAATAATTCTGTCATGCGTTATGAAAGTATACTTATTTTGATGGTAACTAACATATTACGCAGATAAAGTACTTTATTATAATTTTAACTGTAGTGTTACATTTAATTTTTTATATTTTATTAATTTACTACATTTTACATTTACTGAATTGCAACTTCATTATTACAAAAGTGTAAATACAAATGTATTTAAATCTGTGACATACATGTTAATAGGAATTACATTATATTTTAGTCTGTGAAATATAATGCTTGTTGGTTTATTCGCCAGAACACTTTCACAATATTTCAAAGACAATAGAACTAATTGTCCAATTACATATAAAGATGTAATTAAGTACTACTTAAGTACTACCTAAGTTCAGCTTGTTGCATTTAATATAAATTTAAACTATAATACATTTTCATTTAATTGCAATTAACATGCAATTAAGTCTCTTAAGTACATTCTTTTATTTTTTCCATGAAGTACTTTAAGTACTTTTTTACGCTAACCCTAGTAAAAAAGTAATAGCCTATATTTAAAATATATTTATTTCATAACAAGTATAGTTCAAATGTTTCAACATATTGCTCGAGACCTGCTGATATAAAAACTATAATTAAACTTAATTTTTTATTTGGGGTACTACTTGTGCACAATGCACATCTCTTGATTTTCAGCCAGAAATGTGTTATAATGTCATTATTGATAAGGATTGTATGATCTTTGAATCATTTTTAATCTTTAAATGCAAGATATTTCAATTTTACCTGAAGTATACTTGCAGTAGTTCCACTTTAGCAACATCACATATGCTTCACTATATCTTTAGTTGGAATTCAGCATTACTTCTGCACAAGAGAAGTGCATTAAGTACTTAGCAGACTTTAACTATGGCGGTTTAGTATAGTAAAAATACAATTGCAGGGTATTTTTTATTAAGTACATATATATGAAAATGTATTTGTAGTATACTTTGCATGAAATAAATGCATTTCAAATACATTTTAGTATATTTATTTTTCACTATAGGGAAAGATACTGGGCCCGGTTCCCCGACAATGCTGACTCTTAAAAAGCAACCTATGAACAGATAGAGAGAGTAAGATACAGAATATGGTCGGGAAGCAACGTATGAAAGGGCACCTGGCTTAGGCCGTAGCCCTCTCCCACGACCTCGATGAAGCTCCCTGTAGCAAAAAACCTCAGCGCTGCAAGCAGCTGGTCTTCAGGGCTTAAAGCAAAATTCCACCGCGTTAGCCTGGCCAGCGCAGGTCTGGGAAGGTCCAGCAGCTCCATGAGTTGTCTTGGGAGGCGAATATTTTTTAATGTAGCCACGTCAGGCAAAATGTCAAAAGGGCTTAAGTTTTGCCAAATAAAAAAAGTGACATGGACTAAACGTCTCAACGGCCGGCGCCGTCTTTGATTCAATACAAGGACACGTTTGATCACTGCCATAGTTGGTCACTTACTGGACACCACCATGCTTACCCATTTATAGATCTTAGTCATTTAGTGCCAAAATGTTTCCAGATTTTAATTATCAAAAGTGATTGCCAATTTAAACGCTTTGACATTACGAAATAGCCTAGGCTAATTATCACCATTTTAGTTCTGATACCACATAAAGTCAACTTCATAAATAGGCCGGTATCCATTGCGAACATATTTTATTATGAGTCTTAAAATGTCCATAACATAAAATCATTGTTGAGCTACAACATTGTCAACATACCATAGTTTGACTTGTACTTCACTGCGCTGGTTTCTAAAGACTGCTGTACAGTAGCGTCTTGAGCTCAAACAAGGCTAAGAGAGAGCTACGAATGGTCCAGACCAACCTTACGAAAGTGTGACTTACAGAAGATATACTTAGCGTACGAACGTGTCGGGAATCGTGCCATAAGGTTAAGAGAGAGGTTAAGGAATAGGATAAGAACTACTTAGCGATAAGAACGTTTTGGGGAACCGGGCCCTGAATCTTAACTATATAATAGAATAAATGCATCTCTTCTCAAACAGTGCACAAACAATTACATCCCTAAATACCGTAGATATTATCAGGCCTAAAGGAACAGCTGTTCATGTTAAAATGCAGATGGAGATTTGTCTTTTGTAGACTTTGAGTGTGTCTGAATACAAAGAGCCACTAGAGGCTATTTCTTTTTATTCTGTGCAGTTTGGATATTATTAGTCTGACTGTAGAGTGAGCTACAGTAGAGATAGCCACGCTCCCAGTGGCCATGTCTTCTCCAAATGTAGATTCACTGAAGGCCTGATTTAATCATGTCACATTTAGACTGCTATATCAGAACTAATTTTACATGGTGATACTGAATCATTTTTCATTCTAAATGTGTTGTTTTAAGAAACCAAGCAATGAGTATTTGCAAAGTTTAACAGACTATTTAGTGCTCACTGTAGCGGTAAGACTTTACTTATAAATGATATTTAAGCATTAAATGTGAGTGGTGTTTGTGCAAACCTCACTTATACAATGCTAGATTCTTATAGGCTCTTGCCAGGGTGCTACTTTTTAGCTATTATCATATTTAGTCAACCTTGTTCTGTTTTTATTTAGTCTAGTTTTAGTCGATGAAAACTTCACATCTTCATCATGCTGTATAATGGTGAAACTGATACAAAATAATTTTTGCTCAAAATTATAATTGCAATGATTGTTGTCATTTGAAAAATTTACTTTTACATTTCAGGTATTGCATTTTCACCAGTAAGCACAAACCAACAGAATGTGAACTTGTACACATGTAGTGTACGGATTTACTATAGGCTAATTAATATATACATTAATATCAAAGGGTTATACTGTACACTCTCTCTGTTAACATTATGAAAACTGGTAAAAAGAAACAAAAAATATTTTATTCCTAATAGTAATTCTTAATTGCAATAATGTTTCTCTATTAAAAAAAAAAAATAAGTAGTTGAGTAAGTGTTTTTTTTTATTTGGTGATTTCAGATCATCATCAGCAGTTCTGCAATTAAGTGTAAGCATGTGTGCATGGTTGCCAGATTGCAAAAATTAAGAGAAACACCGGGCAGAAAATTTATCTTGATAACCTTTACACATGAAAGCTCATGTAGTAGGCATATATTGTTTTTCTCCTTTTTTATTTTTAAATGAAAATAGAGTTTTTTGTATAGTTTTTAAAATACATTTTAGTCTTGTCTTTTATCGTCAACGATATTGCATGTTGCTGTACTTACAGTTATCGTTTATTGACCTTAACAACTGTCATGCGATGTCAACAAACATTTTTTGTCATAGTTTTCGTTAACGAAATGAACTCTACTGTGGCTTTGGTCAAGCAGTGCCTTTTTCTGCTACAGTGATGGATATATTTAGTTTTATGAGCAGATTCCCTCACGTGTAAAGGCTTTGTTACTATATGATCCGGACTCCATGCTTTGGAATGGTGTTAATCTAACACAACTGACATGTGATCCGACAGCATGATAACAGCATCATATAATAGACTCATAAAACCTCACTGACCTTTGCACATGTCATGTTATCGCCGCACAGAGACGAGTCGGATCATCCAGATCAAGTGAACGTTTCTGAGAAACTCAAGCAGCTGGCTGTTCCTCAGACCAACCACATCAACAGCTACGTGATTCCAGAGCCCGAGGTCATCCAAAGTGACGGGCTGCTGGAGGAGAAGCAGGAAGGATCTGTTGGAGAAGTGGAGATTCAGGTTGCTCCAAGAGAGATGGAGCCGGCGAGGGGTAAATCTCCAGCGAGCAGGATAGTGGAGGTGGAGGTTTTAGCTCCAGGGTCGACACCAGCATCCCAAGTTCCCACTCGAGCTCCTTCCAGGGCCGTCTCGACCCCGCCAGTGCTGAGGAACGGTACACCCGTAGAGCAGAACGGAAAGCCTGGGTATCAAAGTGGGCCTACACCATCTTCTCAAACTCCTGTTCAGGTACAGAGGAGGAGTGCACTGGAGAAGGTGGAGAACTGGGTCAAAGTACAGAAGGAAGAACGCCAGGGGTGAGTTTATACATCTGTCACGAATTTTTAAACAGGCGAAGTTCACAATATGATACTTTTCTTATTGTTTGCGCCATGTAACGATATAGCAGAAGTAGTAAGAGTAGTATGGTGGTATGCTTCTCTGAATTCAGTCACAGACACACTGTACAGAGAGTAGTTAGAGGAGTCAGATGTTACTGTGAAGAGTCATGGGATATATCGCCTCCAAGTGGTGGAAATCTTAATCATCAGCATCATGACAGAAAACAGCACCCTAATTTTCAGTTTGTCAAGTAGACATGAAATGCCATTCACATTTCATTTTACTTTTGTAATGTGAAATGCATATCAATGAATTTTAACAAGTCTTGCTCTTTTTTTTATTGTGTTTGAGTTGTGAAAATTGGAAAAGTTGGAAAAACTATTTGATGAAACAAGACATTTTATGTTCTTTAGAATAAAATAAACCAATCCCTCAGTAAGACTAGGGTTGCTTATTAAAAGTAAATACACCATAATAAATATTTTTCATATGGAGGGCCAGTGTACTCTTGATGAAATAATCAAATAAATAATGAATTGAATAAAACAACAATTAAATGTATCAGTTAGGTCTGAAATAATTATATAAATATTAAATAATGCATTGTGAATTAAATATTAATTCGAATAATTAATAAATCAATAATTAAATGTATCCATTTATTTAGCAAAAAGCATGAAAACACAACCTTTATTGTTTAAATATTTCACAATATCCTCTTTTACACACTACTGCTGTTTAAAGATCTCTTTTTCACAATAAAAAGAGCTTTTTCAAAAAGTAGTTTTTCTTAATAATTTGCTGAATATTATTCATAATGTTATTAATATATATGTTATCAATATATTATAAGTAATATAATATATAAAAATCTTACTGATTCTAAACTTTTGAATGGTAATGTACATAGTATATATATATATAATAAACATTGCATAAATTAAATTTATGTTTTAATTTTTAGTAATTTCATTTCATTAAAATTATGGAATTGAGTTTAATGACCCTGAATATCAATTTATTTGGTCCAAATAATGCATAAAAATAATAAATAATTTGGTTATCACAGGTTTGTATCTACGGATGGCACAATTCCACGTCGAACCCCTTCTATTCATCCGAAGTATGGCACAATAGACAAATACCAGTCTTTACCAAAGACCCACCAACTGCAAAGCCCACCCACTGCTCACCGTCAGTTGACCAGTGAATACAAGTATTCCCATGACCGGCTTAATCACTTCCAGATGACCCACGGCCACAGCCAGCGACCTGCGACGCACGACAACACTGTGTGGCAGCTCTACGAATGGCAACAGAGACAGCAGTATCGCCACGGCAGCCCCACCGCCCCCGTGTACACTCCCGCTCCAGACTACTCCACCGCCGTATCCTCCACCAGAGTCAACTCAGACGTTGCTCGCTCCATTTCCGTACCTCCGACCCTGGCAGACATCCCTCCACCCGGTCCTCCTGGGCCCAGACTGCTGTCTCCACGTAGACCCCACACACCTGCAGAACGGGTTACAGTCAAACCTCTGGAGGACAGGCCCACCGCAGAGGTGCCTCCATCAAACTCTCCTCACCGTCGACGCTCCTATAAGGTCAGTAGGTGACAACAACAACCACCCTGTTCATCCATAACAGCACGATCCACAGTGGTAGTATTTACAAGAAAGTCTGTGTGATTATGGATTATGGACTTTAAGGTTACACAAAGTACACTGTACTACTATGGGGTTAGTATGATTTTTAGAAAAAAAAAAAAAAGAAGTGTCTTATGCTCACAAAGACTGCATTTGATTTTCAGACATACAGTAAAAGCAGTAATATTGCTAAAAGTATTACAAATTAAATATATATATATATATTAAACATTTTCAAGGCACAAAAATGTCTGGCAGTAAGGTTTAAAACTCTCCTTTAAAAGAAAAGTGGTGGAGTCTGATGAAGTATGCATTATTGATTATTATTGCTTGATTGAATAACACCAGCCCTCCATGTGTTCAAACTGTTCTACAACAGAGTTATAATTCAGAATGACTTTACAGTGGTGTCTGTAATGGAGCGAGTGCCAGACTCAGAAAGTGCTTGAGAGGGATGGTTTTTATATACTTAATTTTCTTCACTTAAAGTTCCTGTGCGTGTCCTTTAAAAACCTTTTAACCATCTCAAGTTTTTACCCAGCAAGCAGACATGTCTAATCCAAACGATGACTTAAAACTTGACTGAATCCATGATGATTATTAAATCCAAATGTGTTGCATTTCAAAAGTTTTACATTATTAAAAGTATAGTTTTGAATGTACTGTCATTTTTACTTTTATGTGCACTAATGTTTACAAGTCATTTGGCAGGGGTGGATTAAGTTGATCAAATGTGACAGTAAAGACCTTTATAATTTTACAAAAGATATCTTTAAAAAAATTATTTTGAGCTGCCGATAATGGATAATGTATCACAGTTTCCACAGAAGTACCTTTTCAACAATGATAATAATACAAATGTTTTTTGAGCACCAGATCAGCATAAGGGAACGATTTCTGAAAGATAACGGCTGCAGAAAATTCAGCTTTGCCATCATAGGACAAAATATTACATTTGAAAATATATCAAAATAAAAAGTTATTTTAAATTGGAATAATATATTACTGTTTTTACTGTATTCTACTGAATAAATAAATGCAGACAACCCCAAACTTGCACATGTTTTTGATTAAATATATTGAAATGTGTTGATCTCTTTTCAGTCGGCCACAATAGAAAGACGCTCAATGCCTCCATCCGGCTACATCACACATACAGTCAGTTCGCCCAGCCTGCATGGAAAAACAGTAAGACATTTTTTTCCACACACCTTTGGAAAAATATTAAGCGATTAAAAATACTTTTACATAAAATTTTACAGTTTAGTTCATCTGTTTTGTGCTGCTATTAATGAGTCTGTAAGATATCAGCAATCAAAGTGGCATAAAATGAATGACACTCAAAAAACCTTTGCTGGTGGAGCCAGTCCTCTTCTTTTCATGGCTCTAATGGGCATTTGTGTAAATAATCTGATCACACAACTCTCTCTGTCCTGATGGTACCCTCACAACCTGTGGTCCAGCCGGAGGAGCTCACACTTCTCCTCATCCAGTTACGGAGACACCAGGCCATGATGGCAGGTGTGCGCAGCAGTGCGCTGCTCCACCTCCGGCAGTTGTCTCGGGTGAAGGTCAGGGCTCGGCCTGCCTCTGCTGCTGTTATTTACCCCCCTGGCTCTCTGTAGCTCCCTTGGCTTTGTTACATGATGCTTCTTTGTAGCGCAGCATGGCATGTCATGCTTAGGGGCTGTATCTGGCTGTCCCACCATCGGCATGAATTGTATATGCAACCGGTCTGAGGCGTTATGCATACATGAGTATGCTTTGCTGTTGCTCCAAAGTTTGAAAACCCAAAGATCAAAAATGTTTGCTTGCATGAAGTAGGTGTACGCTGGAGTCTGTGGTCCCCGTGAAACCTTATTTAAAGTTCTGGTTGCAGGATATGCGTAGATTATTTCAACAGTAATGTCATAATAATCATGTTATGTTATTGGTTTGTGTGCAAAAGTATGTCGATCTAAGTGTAATTACTTTGGTTTGTACTGAATGCTTTGGCATTGAGGACTGAGGTAAAGTTAAACGATTATTTGGTAACACATTACAATGAGGTGTCATGAACTAACAATGAGCAATACATTTTTACCCTGGGAGGTGTTAGTTCATAATGTTCATGTTAGTTCACAGTGCATTAACTAATGTTAACAGATACAACATTTGATCAATAGTAAATGTTGAGGTTAACATTGATAAAGATTGATAAACACTATAGAATGTTTAAACTCACTTTCATGTCGTTCCAATCCCATAAGACCTTTGTTTATCTTCGGGAAACAAATTAAGATATTCTTGATGAAATCCGAGAGCTTTCTGACGCTGCATAAACGGCAATCCAACTGAAATGTTGAAGGCCCAGATCAGATCAGATTTCATCAAAATATTTTAATTTGTGTTCTGGAGATAAACAAAGGTGTTACGGATTTGGAACGACATTCTGGTGAGCAATAATGACAGAATTTTCATTTTGATTTGGGTGAACTATCCATTTAATTGCCATTAATGTGGTTAACTAATGTCAACAAATGAAACCTTGTTGTAAAATATTACCAAATATTATTTTGTTTCCAGCCTAATGTCAATGTAACACACTCAGAAAAATTCTTAATCTATAGTTTTGTTATGTTTTCCTGCAAAAAATAAAAAATAAACATCCCTAAAACAAACATAAATTTACTTGAGAAGTGAAATCACATAATATATTGATTAATACTTTTTTTTTGTTTTATGCTTAGGTTAAGGATTAAAATATATTTTTAGGCTTATGCTTAAAACAAACACTATTTGCAGCCAAAGGGAGAAAACCTGGTTTAAAAAAGTATGTTCTATGAAATATACTGTGTAATTTCTTACTATCTTACAAAACATTGCTTCTCAAGTAAATGTCCGCTACTGTTCAAAAGTATGGGGTGAGAGCAACTAATGAAGAAATTAATTATACTGATTAAAAGTAAGAGTAAAGAATTTTTTTAAAGAAAGATTTAAAGTGTTACAAAAGAAATACTTTTGTTTTGAGCTTTCCATAAAAAATAAAAAAATTAAAAAAAAGAACTAATGAAAGCTGCAGTCCGTAACTTTTGTGTGTGTTCAATTTGTGTATAATAAGAGAGTACACTATGCATCCATTTTCCAAACTGTGTTTTTGGCTTGTCCTGAATCACTACGGTACACTATAATAAGTGTTTATATTCTGACTATTTAAGACTGGTTCGGGTAGGTATCGCTGCGGAGGAGCCCAGTACCTGCATGATTTGCCATAGACATACACAAAGAGAGGTAGCTCCGGCTACAATGTTCTTGTACGCAGTTCTACGCAGTTCTGCTTATCAACAGCTAGAGTGTCAAAAGTTACGGACTTCAGCTTTAACTAATTTATTAATCACAGAATCAGCATATTAAAATGATTTCTGAAGGATCATGTGACACTGAAGATTGGAGAAGTGACTGCTGAAAATTCTGCTTTGCCATCACAGGAATAAATGACATTTTTCTAATATATTAAAATGTAAAACAAGTTTTAATTGGGAAAAAATATATATTTCACATTATTACAGTTTTTGCTGTATTTTGATCCAATAAATGCAGCCACTGGGCATAATAGACTTCTTTTAAAAGCATTTTAAAAATCTTGCCAACCCCCCTCAATCTTTTGAGCGGTAGTGTGTATAGCGGTCACTTGCATGTAAATGCGAAACAGTGTTCAACAAAGGAGTCTGTGGGGTCAAGCCAGTAGTGTTATATGTGTAGTTTGTCCCAAAGCTGGCACACAAGGTGCATAGCCAGCTATTGCTTCAGTGCTAGTGCAGTGTTACACTAAAGTGCGTGGTGGATGGATAAAACAACTCATAAGTGTTAATTAAAGAGTAGAAGAGTGTCAATTGAAATGTTTCCTGCTACTTACAGGCTGATGACACATACATGGACTTGAAGAAGGACCTGGAATATTTAGATCTGAAGGTGGGACCTCTCCATATCTCTCTTATTCATGTCTTACCTTTTTCTTAAACCTTCTGTATTAACACACTAACACAGCACAGAAAGCTCACTTGGGGTGAGGAATCATTTCAGAAAGTGATTATATTTAGTATGATTACTTTGTGGCATAATCAGGAATTATAGAATGGGAGTGGTAAGAATAATGATCCAGCGTATATAAGGCTGCTCCTTCTTTGACTGTAACTGTCTATCTCCGTTTGCCACAGATGAAAAGTTTAGAGCCATTGATCCTCATGGTTCACAGTGTGTTACAAACTTGCACTGCGGGGGGTTTGAGACCACTCTGGAACGTAAGCACTGTCGGCATCCAGAGTGTGCACATTCCCATTGCTTTACACGGTGCACATAGCTTTGTGTTGGCACAAGCCTGGCACCTGCACGCCTATCCTCCCTGCCTTCTGTGAGTGATATGTTGTGCTGTGGGTATGTGTGATTGGGTCAATGAGACGGCAGGTCTGGATGGGACGGGCAAGCTCAGTGCATGTGCAGGGAATGATCCACATTTAGCCAGCTGATTCTCCAATGCATTCTGTTTCTTTCTTTATCAAACTATTTATCTCATTAAGATGATATCTAGTAATTATGTGTAGATTTCTAGATCATCTGTATGTTGTAGCAGTAGAGTGTTCATCTGAAACTTGCCGTAAGGCCTCCAGTATCAGTGTTGGGGAAAATACTTCTTAAATTCTTAATTCCTCTTGAAACGGTTATTCAGAAAACTTACTAGCTTCACAACAAGCTGCGAACAAAAAGTAGCTAGCTACATTGATGGGGGCATTTTTCAATTATATAATTATCAGAAATGATGATATAGTTTAAAAGAGCAAGAGTAATTTTGCACAAAATCAATGTCATATAATAGTATAATAAGTTACATAAATTAGGGTAACAGCATCCAACTTAATTTAAAACAATAAAATTAAACAGCACTGTAATTTCTGTAAGCTATCATTCAAAATTTTGGAGTCTGTAAGATTTCAAAAGTGCATTAAATTGATATTAAGATATTAAGTAGCAGAACTGTTTGCAGCATTTTTAATAATAAGAAATCAGCACATTAGAATGATTTCTGAAGGATCATGTTTCTGCTGAAAATCTAGGCTTTAAATAAAAAATTATGTTTCAAATTGTAAATGTACATTTTTTAATTAAATTATAAATTGTAATATTTCACAGTATCACTGCTTTACTAGGCAATATTTTAATCAAATAAATTCAGACTTGGTGTGCATAAACATTTTCAAAAACATAAAAAAATAAAGCATTTTTCAGTTGTACTGTCTCCAAACTTTTGTAAAGCATTTTTTTTTTTATTGTTAAAAGAAAAATCTGTTTTTGATCAATGTCATTTAAATGAATCACCCAGATGATGTAAAGATTTGATATAAATAAACATTTAAGTTTGACTCTTCTCACTTGGTTGCAAGGCTATGTGTCAAATTATGTGAAAATAAAAAAGTACACTGTTTTAAGTTGTAGCTTTGCTATTTTAAGTTAGTTCCTTCCCCACACTGTCCAGTTCATCGTTGTCCAGAGCTTGGGTTTCTTTTATGAGTTTACCATGCAGTGTTTTTGGTGGAGGCTTTATTTTAGACATTTCATTTATGTCCCACAGCTGTATTCTTTTGGCATGAAGATCGTGAGACACCATCCTGCCATTTTGCTTCAAGAAAGCTTCAGCTCCTACATGTGTGCATTAGAAATGAAGAATAATGTCTCAAAGCTTCTCACTGTGACTTATAGTACAGTGGCCATTATAATGTGTTTGTCTTGCTTTGCTTGTGTTGAATAGTTGTGTTTCTGTCTCTGGAGCACTAAGACAAGGAAGCTTTTTCTGTTAACTGTCTAATAGGTGAGTGGGACAGAGACTCTGAAAGGACGGCCGGCAAAGCCAGTGAAGGTGGCAGAAAGTGATGTAGATGTGAGTATAGAGGACAAATCAGTGTCTTACTCTTTAATTATGTATTGCTATACACAAAACAACATTATTTCATATTATTTAGCTCAGTTTCCTGCTCCATAATGCTCTGTTTGCTACTGCAGGTGACACTGAGTCGATTGTGTGAGCAAGACAAAATACTGCAAGAGCTTGAGTTCAGACTCAGTGGACTTAAGGATGATAAGGTGAGGCAAATTTGACTTTTACTTTAATCTTGTTGTTATGGGTTTGTCAGTGTTGTTATCTTCATTCTTTCTTTCTAGGACAAGCTTGAGTCTGTTCTGGATGTGTCCCACCAGCAGATGGAGCAGTACAAGGATCAGCCGGCTCATGCTGAGAAGATCGCCTACCAGCAGCGACTTCTTCAAGAGGACCTGGTGCATATTCGAGCTGACATGTCTAGAGTTTCAACGGTGAGAATATTATGTGGTGTAGTCCTACAGTGCTTCCCATCTCCATTCATCCATATAATATAATATAATATAATATAATATAATATAATATACATCCATTCTCCAAATCGCTTGTCATGGGGGTCACGGGTAATATAATATTTAATGTAATGTGTAATAAGTAAATAATAAGTAAACTTATTTGTTGGTGTAAAATAAGCTTTAATTGTTCATATATTTGTGTTGTTCAGGAGATGGAGAGATCGTGGGAGGACTACAGCAGGCTGGAGCAGTCAGTGGAACAGCTGAGGGACGTCCTGCAGACTCAGATGAATCTCTGCACATCACCTCAGGTCTTTTTTTCTCTCCATTTCTTAATTCTTTTTTATAGTCCTGTCTTTTTTTGCTATCATGATTTTCTCTCACCTATTTGATTAGCTGACTTATTCATTTTTTACATAAAAATATGCAGTCACCTTTACTTAGAATAAGTTATTTTAGTAACATTGAAATTAAAGATTCTGGCATGAAACTCTAGATGGCGCAGTCCAATAGATCTAACTCAGTATGACATAAGGACATCATTATCATATGTCACAGCTGATTGGTTCTCTCCTGTATCGGTAAACAATGAGCACATTTCTATTTGAATATTCACTTAGTAGGTTATTTGGCCATATATTACTTTGTCTTTGAAAGGCTTTTGTCTTTCAAACACATTAAAAGGCACAAATTCATGTGTTTAAACCAAGAATGATAACAATATCAGCATCCACACCAACACACGCTAACATTGTTTATCAAAAGCGTGCACAACAGTTAGATCACATTCTGCTTTAAATACTCAAGCTACGTAAAGTCAGTGGATTCTAATGGGTTGTCAATGTTTTTAGTTTTTTTTAAAGTGCCACTAGTGTCATAATTGTGGTTTGGACTCCATTATTCTTTTAAACTTAAATCAATTTTTAAAACTATATATTTATCATTATAGTTATTATCCTTGGTGTGAACAGGCCTTTACTTTATTTCAAGTAATTACATTTTTTTATGTGGTTTTAGTGATAATAATCCTGGATATAAGAATAAAAATAGCATATGAATAGGTGTGTGTTTTTTTTTTCTAAGGAGAAAAATCAGTTGAGGAGGGAACTCTGGAGGATAGAGGATGTGATGACTGGACTGAGCTCATCCAAAGAAACCTTCAAAATCACCATAGACTCAGTGAAGAACCCAGGTAAGAATGGACTGGTTAGATGGGGTTAATGGACCTACTACAGAGCTTGTTCTTGTTAATATAACAGTATGTAACTCTTGCATTTGTGCTTCTGAATGTTTGTGTCCAGAGAGAAAACTTGTGCCTTCAATGATTGAGTCGACAGTGCCTTCTCAGTACATGACCCCATCCGCAGTCGAGGTACGGTCACCCCAACGCAGTCTTACCTCCAGTCCCTTATCACTGCCCATGTACAATGAAGATCTTCATCATCCTTACTCTGTGTCAAAATGGGTATGTATTGATTGACTGGTGCTGTTCTTGAAATTATTGTACTGTAAGGTACTTTAAACAAAAGACCGTTGCTGAAGACAAATAATTAACAATACTTAATGGTTTACTTAATTGCATCATATTGGTTTTTAGGAAGAGGATGATGCTCCACCCAGACCACCATTGCCCCTCCTCTATGATGAGGACACACCCCCTGTTGTCCCTCCCCTACCTAAAGAGACATCGGTCATCAGACACACCTCTGTCCGTGGCCTCAAACGACAGTCTGATGAGAGGAAACGAGACAGAGAAAGCAGCTATGTGAATGGAGATTGCAGGGTAATTTTAACTCCTTCAAGAAGGTCATTGTTATTGTAAAGTTAACAATGAACTTCACTGTTAACATCAGTGTTGTCATTGTTAACTGAAACTAAAACTATTCAATGTTGTTTTCAGTCATTTAAATAATGCTCAAATAAAAAAAGAAATCTATATATACAGTGAACAAAATTATAAACGCAACACTGAGCTTAACTCAAAGATCTAAGACCTTTTCTATATACACAAAAGGCCTATTTCTCTAAAATATTGTTCACAAATCTGTCTAAATCTGTGTGAGTGAGCACTTCTCCTTTGCCGAGACAATCCATCCCCCTCACAGGTGTGGCATGTCACGATGCTGATTAGACAGCATAATTTTTGCACAGGTGTGCCTTAGGCTGGCCGCAATAAAAGGCCACTCTAAAATGTGCAGTTTTACTGTATTGGGGGGTCCGAGGGGGTCTGAAAACAAGTCAGTATCTGTGTGACCACCATTTGCGTCAAGCAGTGCAACACATCTCCATCTCATAGTTGATCAGGTTGTTGACTGTGACGTGTGGAATGTTGGTCCCTTCCTCTTCAATGGCTGTACGAAGTTGCTGGTTATTGGCAGGAACTGGAACACACTGTCACATACACCGATCCAGAGCATCCCAAACATGCTCAGTGGGCGCCATGTCCAGTGAGTATGGAGGATAGAGGATGTGGCCATGCAAGAACTGGGATGTTTTCAGCTTCCAGGAATTGTGTACAGATCCTTACAACATGGGGCCATGCATTATCATGCTGCAACATGAGATGATGGTTGTGGATGAATGGCACAACAATGGACCTCAGGATCTCATCATGGTATCTCTGTGCATTCAAAATGCCAGCAATAATATGCACCTGTGTTTGTTGTCCATAACATACACCTGCCCATACCATAACCCCACTGCCACTATTAACCACTCGATCCACAACATTGACATCAGCAAACTGCTCACCCACATGACGCCATACACGCTGTCTGCCATCTGCCCTGTACAGTGAAAACCGGGACTCATCCGTGAAGAGAACACTTCTCTAAAGTGCCCGATGCCATTGAATGTGAGCATTTGCCCACTCAAGTCGGTTACGATGACAAATTGCAGTCAGGTCGAGACCCCGATGAGGATGACGAGCATGCAGATGAGCTTCCCTGAGACGGTTTCTGACAGTTTGTGCAGAAATTATTTGGTTATGCTAACCGATTGTTGCAGCAGATGTCTGGCTGGCTGGTCTCAGATGATCTTGGAGGTGAAGATGCTGGATGTGGAGGTCCTAGGCTGGTGTGGTTACATGTGGTCTGCGGTCCAGTTGGATGTAATGCCAAATTCTCTGAAACGCCTTGGAGACGGCTTATGGTAGAGAAATGAACATTCAATTCACGGACAACAGCTCTGGTGGACATTCCTGCAGTCAGCATGTCAATTGCATGCTCCCTAAAAACTTGCAACATATGTGGCATTGTGCTGTGTGATAAAACTGCACATTTTCGAGTGGCCTTTTATTGTGGCCAGCCTAAGACACACCTGTGCAATAATCATGCTGTCTAATCAGCATCTTGATATGCCACACCTGTGAGGTGGATGGATTGTCTCGGCAAAGGAGAAGTGCTCACTAACACAGATTTAGACAGATTTGTAAACAATATTTGAGAGAAATAGGCCTTTTGTGTACATAGAAAAAGTTCAAGGGGCAAAAACAAAAGTTTTGCATTTATATATATATATATATATATTTACTGTCTATTAAATATTTTTTATTATATTATATTATATTATATTATATTATATTATATTATATTATATTATATTATATTATATTATACATATGTATTTCTATCATTTATATAAAAACTAAAAGTAATAATTACAAAATCACAACAGAATTATTAAAACATGAAATATAATTAAAACTGAAACTATAGAAATAATTCAAAATATGAATTAATAGTGTAATAATATATAAATAATACTAAAGTTTACTGAACTTCACATATATGAAATAAAATGCAGTTATTGAATAATTTAATTGTAAAAAAAAAAATAATTATTATTTTAATGACCTAATGTTTTAACACCATCCGTGTAACCATGACATTGTAGTCTTTGCATTGTGATTGATTATTCTGCAGTTAGGATGAAATGAAATGTTTGGGCTTTAGGTGGAACTGCGGTCGTATCTGAGTGAACCAGAGCTTCCTGGAGCAGGAACAGATCAAGTGGACCCAGGCTACCTGACTCTTCAACGAAGAGGTGAAATATTATTACAGGTTATCTTTAAGACACATGATGCTTTTAGTGGTAAAATGCAATTTAACAAGTTTTAATACCAGTATACCTAAAAACAAAACCAAAAAATTTTGTGATCACTTAGGTCTATCAGGCTCTTCATCCAGAATAAACCAGTACGGTGTGACTTCCTATTCACTAAGGAGAGCAGATTCAGCGTTTTCGACAACAGTGAGCACCTGATTACTGTAGAAATTATACTTCATTTAACTATTTAAATATATATATATATATATATATATATTTATACCGTATTTTCCAGACTATAAGTCACACTTTTTTTCATAGTTTGGCTGATCCTGCGACTTATAGTCATGTGCGACTTATTTATCAAAATTAATTTGACATGAACCAAGAGAAATGAACTAAGAGAAATGAACCAAGAGAAAACTTTACCGTCTACAGCCGCCAGAGGGCGCTCTATGCTGCTCAGTGGTAGGCTACAGGAGCACTGAGCAGCATAGAGCGCTCTCTGGTGGCTGTAGACGGTAATGTTTTCTCTTGGTTCTTGGTTCTAAATAAATGTGACTGAGGCCGGTGACAGACTGGCTGCGTGGCGTTTCTGCTGCGTGTCAGTTGCGTGGCGGCTGCTTCGCGTTTTCTGTGTCTTTACACACCAGAAGCGTGCCTGACGCGGCGCTGGTGCGCTGCTGCTGCGGTAGGTGACATGGAGGGAGGGCGCTGAAAGACCAGGCTCTTGTCCTCATGACAATATAAACTTTTTTTACACACCTACACCTACGCCTACTGATAAAGGACACCGTCAACAGTATTGACGGCAAAATATACTATGTTTGACAGGTGCAATATTTGAAAATCGATAATTAATTATTTATTTTTTAAATTACATTTATATCTGAATTTATGTCAACCTATAGACTTTCAAACATCAAAATGTCATGAATTAATATATATTTGTGTACAAAATGACATATAAACATATTTTCCTATTATATTTTGCCTGGAAACGCTTCCAACACGCTTGCGTGTCGTGTGAAAAATAGGCATCGGTTCTATTTCTAGCATGCACGCGGTTTTCGCGCGTCTCACGCAGGCAGTCTGCAAGCTCTAACCTGTTAACATGGGAGCCGAATTCAAAACGGACACGCCACGCAGCTGAGACGCTTGCATCACGCATCCAGTGTGTTGCCGGCCTTATAGTCCAGTGCGATTTTTTTTTTTTTCGTTATGACGTATTTTTTAGACTGAAGCGACTTATACTCAGGTGCGATTTATAGTCCAAAAAATACGATATGTAAATATATATATATATATATAATCTATTTTATTTTACATTTGTAATTTTTTTATGTTATGTTATCATATTGTCCTATTCAAAATGATGTCATGATCAATTGAATAGAATATAAATAAATATTATACCATGTGTGTATGTGTATATATATATATATAATTTTTTTTTTTTTGCTTGTGGTCCTGTAAACAGTGTAACAGTTATCCTTGTGCATTGTGGAAATTTTTTTCAAATATTTTTTAAAAAGCTAAAATTCTTCAGCCATCACAGCCATCAGTAGCTACATGTAAAATGTTGAATCTTTTTCCTGTCCCATGTAGGAGAGACCAAAGAGTGCCTTGGAGCGGCTGTGTTTGGGAGAGTCTCAGCCTGATCACCCGCCGCAGAGAGGGAGGATGAGTGCGGAGGAGCAGCTGGAGAGAATGAAAAGGCACCAGAGAGCTCTAGTGCGCGAGCGCAAACGTAACTTGAGTCAGGGTGAGCGACAGCCCGTGGGCTCCCGCACCTCCACTCGACCCGCCAGCTCTGACCCAGGATCAGTACGTTACTCCCTTCCAAATAAACACAGGGACCCTCGCTATGGCCCTCCACCATAAGGCCACAAAGCTAACATGCTAACAAAGCACAGTTTTACATTGACAGGCCATGGGGGGGGGGGGGGGGGGGGGTATGTGCTGTGGGTGTATTTAAGGATTGGCCAGAATGTGGACAGACACATGGAGGGTTACAGTCCTGAACTGGCTTCCTGGCTTCTCCTGCACAGACTTGTGAATATATTCGAATGTGAAGAGAAATGGATAACACTATCTCTGACTGCCTTTCTGATCTCTCACAATGGATTTGAAACATTTTTTTATGCCTGTTTTCTCAAATGTTAATTCACTAAATTATTTATTAGAATCTATATATATATATATTTTCTGAAATAATTTGTAAAGCTATATTTTGTATGAACATATAATATGGTGGGAATTATTGACCCTGCTGCCTCGTATTAACAACAAATTAATTATTGTTGGTAATTAACTTGGTACGAAGGTGTTTCTGTGTGCAATCATTCTTAATCATCATTTCTTATAGAAGAATAAATCAATGAAGTGCCTCTTCATTCTAACCTGAACATCAGTGTCAGAAAATCCTGCTTCAGCTCAAACACTCTGAGATTGATTTCAAATGAAACTATGGAGTGCACCAACTTTGGTTCCGGAAGTAGTTTACTATTCATTATGTATACAGTAAATCTCAAATTCACAAAATTGACCCTCACGGCTGGTTTTGTGGTCAAGGGTCACATATATACACACATATATATATACATACATATAAGTGTGTATATATGTGACCCTTGACCACGAAACCAGCCGTGAGGGTCAATTTTGTTAATTTACTGTATATACATTAACAGGCCATAAGCAACAATGGTTTATATATACATTTATATGTATATGTATATATATGTATATATTCTTTTTACAAAATTGGCTTCATGCGATTCTCTGAATTACGGAGATTATTTTGCAGAATCATTGAAACTTTGTTTTTCACATGCAGGAATTCTGCTGTTAAAGAGGATTATTTAAAAATGTGTTGAAATAACTTGAAGTAAATGGCTTCAACAAATCATATTCCATTGCTTAACAACCTCTTAGCTCACAGTAGGTCTGTCTTTATAAGTTATTGTTAAAAATCTATTCCTTTATGGAGAAAATGAATGGGATTGTTACTTTGGAACCCAGCTGTTGCACTCTATTGTCCATTTAATGTGGCCATGAGAGCTTGCACTCATTTAGTCAATCGTTTTGTTAGCTAATTGCTAATGGTAGGAAATAACCATTTGAGCCGGACCATCGTGTCTTGATTAGCAAGCATTATTTTTGAGTCGGTGGGTTCAAAAGGACTGCTTAACCACCTTTCAATTTACTGCAATCAGAGTAATCAGCAGGAGCTGCCTGATATTTGGGTTTTCTTTGCTTAAAATCACCTTTGTCTTTTTTCTTTTCTAATTATGCTGCACTCAAAGGTATTTCTGTTGCTCACTGACTTCTCACTTAATGACTGGTTACATCAATGTTGAGGATTGCATTTGGGAAATACATTTCCAATCAAGCACTTAAATCAATTGGAAACCCATGCAATACTAAGTTCACATCTTTTTCTGAGCACATTGCCTAGTTGTTTTGTTTCATGTAGATTCTTTATTAGATAGTTATAACTACTATCAGCTGTAAACCTAAAAAAATAGGATGAGCAACAATGGTTTAAATATTACAGCAGGTAAAAACTACATTACTCACAGTTATCTTAGGAAAAATATCTATTTGTTCTAGACTACTAACACCAATTCCAGTTTGGCTCACTCAGTGAAAATTGAAAAAGTTCACTCCCTTCTCGAAAAATCATGGTGATGTTTTATTGTTGTTTCACTAACAGCTGCCAATCAGAGGGGAGTAACATTTTACTAACCCTAGTTTCAAACTGAAAAACTTGACATCATTAATTGATACGAACTTTCCACGTAACCGTTATTATGGCCAAAATACCCCATAAATTAAAATAGTTTGTTAGCTTTGAGACCATCTGTATGCTGGTGTGCTTTCAGGCCAAATGTACAATTTATAGACTTTCACTTCTGGAAAAACAGACCAAAAATATTAATGACTGGATTGAAAAACAAAACAGAGTGAGAATGTTCCTCAAACCTAATACTGTACCACCTGACTAGAGGAAAATCAATTCACACTAAATAAAAGGGAATATGTAAGGCAAGATTTTTTTCCTCGAACGCTCACCAAGGCTCTGTTTATTTAATCAAAATACAGTAAAAACTGTAATATTATGACATATTTATACAATTTAAAGTCACTGTTTTCTTTTATAATATAATTTAAAATGGCATTTGTTCTTGTGATGGGAAAATTCGGTAGCCATTAATCTTTTGTAACATTATAAATGTCTTTACTGTCACTTTTGATCAGCTGAATGTGAATAAAAGTATACATTTCTTTAAAAAAAATTAAAATAAATTGGAATAGTATATCAATGCAAGACAAAAAAACAAAAAACAATCCACTTGTCAAGGCATTTCTTGGGGTTTTTAACCACACCATCACTGTTGACCTGTTTGTCAGTAGGCAGTGATGTTGTATGTTGTTATATGAACTGTATACAATGACAAAAAGAACCATTATTAATTATCAACAAAACTGTGATAGCAAACTAGCTGTAAGACAAATATAATATTGTGTACATCAGTACTCCAACCTCTGAACTCGAGTCACCTCGTTTTTTGTTCATTTTCTAATGCTGAGGTTTGCACTAAAGGCACAAATAAATCGAATTCTCTAAATACTGTTATTTCATTGCAGTGTTACTGTACTGTACTGTACAGTCTGACAGCTGAGTAATACATGCCTGTGAGTGGGGGAATGAATGAATGGGTTTGCATGCTTCTTTAATTGTTCAAGCTGATTATAAGCTTTGCTTTTGCCGTTTTGCATGGTTAGATGTGTTCAACTACAAAATTCTATAGCATGTTGTAATTTGGTGATGGGTGTGATTTGTAATAGTGACACAATTGCCTAATTTCTCCTTTTTTTTTCTTTACAACCAATTTGTCAACAAAACCAGGCTTTAATTGAAAGTAGTTCACCCAAAAAATGAAAATTTGCTCAAAACTTACTCACCCTCAGGCCATCCAAGATGTAGATGAGTATGTTTCTGTTATATATATTGCATCACTTACTCATAAACTGAACCTGAATAGGTTCCGTCAGAATGAGAGTCCAAACAGCTAATAAAAACATCAGCATAATCAACAAGTAAGCCACACGATTTACACGACTTCATCAGTTAATGTCTTGATAGCGAACAGCTGCATGTTTACAATAAACAAATGCATCATTTGTTTATTGTAGAAAATAATTGATTATAGTCATGTGGATTACTAGTGAATTTTTTATCAGCTGGTTGGACTCTTATTCTCACGGCACCCATTCACTGCATAGGATCCATTGGTTAGCAAGTGATGTTCTGCTAAATTTCTTCAAATTAACTACGTCTTGGATGGCCTGAGAGTAAATTTGAGAGTAAATTAAAAAATAAAAAATCTATTTTTTGGGGGGGTGAACTATTTCTTTAAGTGCAGGAGAAACTACAAAACCATAAAAACAGCTGACTTAGTTAACTAAAGATTAGTCATCTTTGTGATATGACAAAGATATTTTGTGTCTGACCTATGAGGCTTAGAATCCAGTATCAAGGCTCATTTCCACAGGAATTGGAGTGTGTGTTGCATAAATGCTGTATATTGTTGTCTTCGCCCTAGTAGGGATGGAAAAAAGTCATTGATTTGCAGCGACCAAAAAAGGCCTTGTATGATGAATCACAGCGGCCGGGATCAGATGAATGGCTGACTGTTGAGGCCCGGCCAATGAATGCACAGGAGCTGGAGCCGGAGCTGGAGCCGGAGCCGGAGCCTGTGAACTTTGAGTTTGATCTTACTCGGGAGGTATAGTCAAATTTTTTGTGATATTTGCTTACAAACCAAAATCACCTGATTCAATCCCCAGTTAGGTTATAACCCTGAAGTATGAAATAATATTCAAAAAATGTCATATTTATTATGACTTTCACGGCACATATCATCTTATATAAGAGAATATGGCGCTCAAATTCGAGGAGGGGAAAAAATTACTCAAGAGGCCCAAACTAATATTTAATAAAAGGTATTAATTTGGTGCAGTTGCTACAAAATTCTGATGGCTTATAATGTAAATCAATAACAGCATAGCAGACTAAATATGTATACATGTTAATATCATTCATGTAATGAATGGATAATTAAATAAAGCCAAGTTGTTTCAGTCCAGTTAAGTGTTCAAACTTGAAATTTTATAAATATAAAAAATTCTTATAAAAAAAGTTTATAAAAAGTAGTTCTCCACAAAAACGTGTAACATGACCTGAATCAGTTGCTAAACTATCAATCAGATGACAGAAAATATGTACTAGATTATGTACAACAGATTTTTCAACAAAGTTTTGATTATGTTGATAACTTCTTATAAATGTAAATAATAAAATCACGAACGATACAGCTGGCTTTTTAGTGTTAAGGGTTGATTCTAACTATTAAGGTGCAGATGTATTATTTGAGAGAAACTCAGTGTATTGTGGGATTCCTCTGTTGTCAGCTGTGTATGCCACAGAAGGTGTCCATCCCAGAGCGCCTCATGGATGTGGAGTCAGATGAAGACCTGAGTCCAGAAGAGAAGGAGACTCGTTCTCGCACCGTAGCAAAGATAAAAAGCCTTCTGTCTAAGTCGAGGTATGGCGGGTGAATAAGACTTATGCAGATGTAAGTGGATGATGTACTAAGATGTTGTCTTCTGTTGTGGTATTTCAGTGGGAAGTCTATGGATGCTGAACTGGATGAAGAGCTGCAGCAGCAGGAGAGGATCATGGGCGTTCATCGAGCTCTCGCAAGAGAGGCCTCCATCAAGAGGAAGCAGGTCACCGGTGAGACATTAACCAGCATCCCTGAGAACATTATAATACTGTATTTTATCATACACAATGTCATCCTGATATTTATAAGTGAAGTTTAATATCTTGTTTTGCAGCCAGAGCCATGTCTGAGTGCTAAATCGTGCCGAGAAGCTTTCTTGGGAACCCAAAGATCAATTGTTTTCTGTGTGTTTTTTGTACCTAATACATATTTATAATTCAGATCCAATCATTCAGGTTCTCTGTAGTTCAAACTTTTATATATAAGATTGTTTTTTATTAATTTTACTGGTGAGCACTTTGAAAGTTAAACTTTCAGTTTTACAATTCTGACATAGTTGACATTTTTATCACCATGTACTCATGACGTAAGGTACTTATACTTTTGCAGTGTTGTGTATTATGTATAAAAATATTTAATTTTATTTAGATTGTGGAGTACACTGCATTTCATTTCAGCAAAACTGAGTCTTTATATATAATTGATCATTACAACTTCACAATTTTCATACATTGAACGACAATAGAGCTCAAGCTCTAAATAAAGTTTGTTTGTATAAATACATATGAAGTTTCCTTCTTATTAAATAATAATAAATGTTCTAGATATACCATAATTAAATTTGCGTATTGTCTTTTCATCTGTTTGTAGATATGTTTTCAATCATGTTTTCATGACTGCTTTTTCTTTATGAAATATATATATTTTTTTTTTTTGGGGGGGGGGGGGGGGGGGGTACATATATGGAAGTTTTAAAGCTTTTTATGATCACAATCACAGAATATTTTACTCTTTATTAATATTTTCCCACACCTTTTAATACACATAGTTGACATTTTGTTTGCAAATTTCTGTACCTCACTTTCTTGATAATTATATAAAAATTTTAATAACTCATGTGTATATATGAAATCATAAGGGCTGAGTAGACTGAGACCAGATCTTCATATGAACTATGCCTTTAATTCATAAAGAATAAACCATTCTCAACAAGACCAGGCAAGTCTGAATAACTTGACGACTGACATAATTACATAAAAAATTGAAACTGACAATTTTTCAATTTGAATGGAAATAAAAATGTGCTCTCTCTCTCTCTCTCTCTCACACTACCTCACTGCAGCATTTTAGGAGATCAAGAAATTACAACAAAAAACAATGCCATTTATGTGGATTTTACAAAAGCCATTTTCTTGTCCTCCTTTGAGTCTGTGTGCAGTTCCTGTTTCTCGGACTCTGTGTCGGATGAATGCGTTTTCTCATCCTTGTTTGGTTTTGATGGTTGTTCAGGGGTCTTTTCTGAACTGTCTGACTTCTCGGGCACAGCGGCGCTCGCACTCTCAGCAGGTGGATCGGGCTGTGAAGAGGAAGCACAGCGGTTCACAATAAATCAACAACAGACCTGATCACGGGTGTTCACACAGTATATCTCAGTCAAAGCTTACCAGGAGTAATTCACAGTGTATGTTACTCCCAATTTATCAACAATATGTCAACCCATAGCTTATAAGAAAGAGCTCTGACCTCACTAAAGCCCAGTCCACAGTGTCTCCTATTCCTTCCTGATAACTTCCCATCCAGACCCTGCTGATACTGGTGCTCGAGCTCTGTGGTAATCTTCTGATCCTCTGCCCCTGCAGACACACAATACATTACAGACAGTTAAAGGCCATCAGCATTTTCCCATATTCCAAATGATGTTGATCTAACATTGATAGACATTCAAATTATCCCACAATAATAAAATGTCTCCCTGATGGTTGTATATCAGAATAAAACTAGATTAAGGTAGTTGTTTTATATTTTACAATTGTAGAATGCATTGTAACCTGGTCCTATGCATTGTAACCTGGTCAGAGCACTCTTTGTACTCTTTGACCAGTGATCATTGAAGGGAAAAGGATATGTGGCGTACAGGATGTCATCTGATGGTCACAGTCTCCACACAAACAGGGATTTGGAAGTGTCTCATCCAACACAATAGGAGGTTGCGATCACTTTTTGAACTGTCAAGCATTGAAATCCAGCAACCCTTCACTTCCGCCCCAGACTCACCGCTACGGAAATGGGAAGTTGACTTGTGATCCCCAATAACAAGGCGTCCAGTGTGCTCTTTCTGCCAGTGCATGAAAACAATTGAAGCGAGAATGGGCGATAGTGGTTATGTTCAAATTACATAATTGTCTGAAACAAAGAAATGACTTAATAGAAAGCAATGTACCTTTTCTGCTCCCATCAGCCTCAAAAACTTGTGCTTCCTTTCGTCTGTCCCTAAATCTGCTGATTCCCATTGTGCAGCTCCAGACTGCATAACAGGTCAAAACACATTCAGTTGAGCCATCAGAGTGTTACAGAAAAGCATATACTCTTAAAAAAATTCTTATATATATATATATATATATATATATATATATATATATATATATATGTATATATACATGTACATGTGTGTGTGTGTGTGTGTGTATGTATGCATGTATGTATGTATTAGCACACCACTTAAAATTAAAATGACATTTATTTATGAATGCAAATAAGCTTAACGTTAACAGACATAACCTGGAACTGAATGATCTGGTAACGTTACAGTTGTTATTATGAAAAAATATTATTGCAGAAAGCGCAATACAGTAGCAAACAGGCAGTTATTACACTAATAAAGTGCATACTGTATGTTAAATCTTCGTCACAATAATAACATTCAAAAACAGTTACAACATGTTAGCTAACAATGTGCTAATGCTGCTGGTTCACCAAAATGTCAGGTCAGATGTAGTAAATTAAAAAAAATGCATGATGATGGAAACCACATACTTCATCTGGAGATGCGGGTCGTTTCGTGCCTTTACATGTTTCGTCTGAAGAACTCATGATTTTCAAAGATTCTGAACTACAGTGGTCAAACAAACATTGCGTGTGCCTCCCTGCTCCAACGCTTTCTCCTTCTTCTTATTTTGTGTTTTATGGCGGTTGGCAAACCAACTTAACGGTGCATTACCGCCACCGACTGGGCTGGAGTGTAAATCAGGAGATAAAAAAAATATATAATAATAATTACATTCTTCTGGCTAAGTCTGTGTCTCTAAGAAACTTAATAACAAATTGATAAATGTTACTGGATGCTTTCCCTAACAAACCTTGCATTGTAAAATTATTCTGATTGACACTTCTGAGAGACTGAAAAAGCTGGTTTCTTTCTTGGCTGTACTTTGTGCACTGAAATAAAATATGCTCTAGTTTCTAAATGACTACAATATTGGCATTTCCCTGTTGGATGTTTCCCTATTATCTTCAATGAAGAATTGAGCCCTGTGTGTCCTATTCTTAACCGTGTAATTACACTTTCTTCTCTTCTACTCCTACACTCTGTCCTTCCACTTCTGGTTGTATATTATATAAATGCCTCCCTTTATCTTGATCCACCCAATACTCCTGCCATTTTGATCTTGCATATGCTTTCATGAACGTTTTAGCTTCAGATTTGCTATATGGAATTTGTAATATTCTATTGTGTTTCAGTGTTTGATTTTGCAAATTTATCAACCTCCTCATTCCAACGCTTTCTTAGCAGCTAGCAGCTAGTTTGACTCTCGCGGTGCATTATGGTAGTTGTAGTTACAACGACACGAAATCGAGTTTCCTCTACTTTTAAAGACCCTGTAAAGGCAATTCTAAAAAAAATTCTAAACACATTATAAATGTTAGAAATGTATTGCTAAAACATATTACAAAGACTGTGAACTGTGAAGTGCTGAATTGTGGCGTTAGACAGTTTTTCACCATTGCTGTGTTACGGATTTTCTGGGCGGGGCTAAAACGGGGGCTCGATGACGCACTGAGGCCCCCTGGGCTATTGGACACGCCCCTACTTGATGACGCACTGGAGCCCCTGACGCTGGCCCCTCCCCTAACAATATAAATAGAGCAGATTCACATCAGTTTGCCGCTCAATCGCGAGTTACTGTCAGTATTACATACTACAGCTTTCTACATTCTCTGTTACAGCAGACATTCTCATCCTCTGTGGGCATTGTCCTGCATTCTCCACAGGTGCACCTACAGTTTAATTCACAGTGTGACTTAACAGTGTTATAACAGTTACAGAAAAGTTATCTGAACAATTAGAGCATATTTGGAGCATATTGTGTTTCTCAGCTTGTGTGTTATAGTAATATTCAGCAGTCCATTTCTCATGGATTTATGCACATCATTTTCATACTTAAAAACAACCATGATGGCTACTAGTTAGATCCGTAACTATAAAGCGTAAAAATGTTTTATTCTGTTATTTATTGCTAGCTTAACTTTATTTGGCTAAGTGAGGTTATGCTAGTTACATATAACTCTAGCTAACTTGCATAAAAGGGAGAAAAAAATCTTACCATTATGTTGCAGACCGAGGGGGATGATGATTCTCTAGAAGCTGGTCAATGTCCTCTGAATTAAATTCTGGCTCTGGAGGCTCAAACATGTATGGCTTTGTAGAACCAATTAAGCTGCTAGGAGCATCCATTTCGGCTGTAGCGGTGACAGTTGAGTGTGACGACGGCAGCTTTCCCGCGAGTGGGCGTGGTTTCAGCGCAGCCAGCGGACGCGCCCGCAGCGTTTGAGAGCAGAGTCTACTGCTCATTTTTTCAATATTTTGATAGCTTATTTTATGTACTTGACGGCTTTCTTATCATTCAAATTTGGCTGGGTGGCTAATAACACATTTTTCTGTGGTGTGATAGACTCAGAACACATACTTTATTTTGACTTTACAGGGACTTTAACCTCGATTTTTAATTAATCTTCTTATTTTGTTAACAAAATATTAAATACAAACATGCAATTTTACATAGCCTACATAAAGGCAGAAACCACTTTTGCATGTTCTACAGCAGTATTTGGAGCGATCACACGTTAAGAAAACCAGCTGAAATCTGGGTTTTGGTATTCAAAATATGCGCTCCAAACGTATTTTGAGTCAACACATAAACACACTTTAGAAACATATAAAAACAAAAATGACCTTTATTTAAAATTAATTTATGATAATAAAACACAAACTTTAGACGAAACAGCTGAATGATGTGAATTTATATTCGTTATGCATTGCCGTTTAATCAATTAAAACAAAGTTTTACATATGTAAATGCGGGGCAAAGCTTAAAACGGGACACGGACATCTCTCTCCCTCTCTTTTACTGCCTCAGGGCGTTTATATAAACACATGAGGTCGTGGGTAGTCTCTCAGAAGACCCGGACTGCCTGCAAATCGACTCCATTTGTGAAACTGAGACCAGCGTCAGTTCAGCAGCTTCGACGATATCAAGCCATGGCTGTTACCGGCTGCTCTCAGTGCATCAAATACATGCTCTTCTTCTTAAACTTCATTTTCTGGGTGAGTTTGTTTGTTTACCAATATCATTTTCATTTAATTATTGTTTCTTGTACTCCCGATTAAGATTTCTTAATGGTTAAATGAATCCCAGTGTCCTGATTTTATTCGAAGAAGTCTTTAGAGCAGAAAACAATAAATGTGTCATTCTGAAAGTTATTCTTGAGTCTGGTGACTCTTTAAAGAAGTGATTAGATGTGCTTTCCCCAGATTTTTTCTCACCCATCTTTCAAAGGTTTTTTTCTACTTTTTTTTCTACTAAGTTATTAAGCTAGAATTTAAGGATATTTAGAACAGTCTATACATCATGTCAGAGATAATTGGACGTTTCTGTGCAAAATATTTTGTGAAGCATACAATAGAATTCTTTTGCGTCTTGCAGTCGGCTAAATGTTATAATTAAATGGAGTTTTTCTTGTAAAATGTATTCCTACACATGAAAAAAAGTGTCTCAGGCTCCAGATAGCCCCCTGTAGAGTGAGGGTTAGCTGTGGCTTTGCTGTATTTTTACACTTTCTTTAATTATGTCCTAAAGCTATAGGGACACCACCATAAAAGAAGAGAAAGAGAGAGAGAGAGAGAGAGAGAGAGAGAGAGAGAGAGAGAGATAATTACATGTGGACAAGTTGCTTAAAAGTTGGAGTAAATTTAGTAAAATGTGATGTTTATTCATATTAAAGACATTTTTATAGGTTGAGCAGTCATTCTGCTGCAGTCACTTTATAAAATGTTTTACACTCTGCAGAGCTTATTTTGACTAAAACATCACATGATGTTCAAACAATGACATCACAGAGTAAAACTAATCATGCATTTTGAGGAATGTCTAATTAGCATTTAGCAGCAGGACAAACATCATGGAATAACATTCATTACTGACAATAATTAATGTTTACACCAATTCAGAGTCCTAAAAATAAAAGTCATGTCAATTTTCAGACTCATTTTAATAAAAGCCTACAAATGTACATTTGTGTTTTCACACAGCACCCGTCCCAAGCCCTCTTGAGATACGTATTGTTTCCCGTCATTGTACTTTACACGTTGCCAACACAAAAATATATCGGGCTGGCTTCCACAATTCTGTGACTTAAGCGGCCGCTTCCTGCTCTGCGAATTACAAAAAAATAAACAAACAAAAGGTATCACAGAGGCCTGACTCTCAGAGCCGAAGTGGACCCCCCCACCCTTTTCTGTGCGTGAATAACACTGGACCTGTCAGAAGTTTCTTCCCCAAATGCAGGAAGAAATGGCCTCTGGAATGACCTCAGGAAAAAGAATTGAAACAAACATTTCTGGGTGATGACATTTGTTGGGGGATTTTTAATTCCAGCTTTTTAAATGTATTTAAATGGTGAATCTATGCTGAAAAGTGCTTTTAAACATTCCGGTTTTTTTTTTTTGTGGTTTTTCTTCTCGTATTTTAGCTGGCTGGTGGAGTGATTTTGGGTGTAGCTTTATGGCTTCGCCATGACAGTCAAACCAGCAACCTCCTAATGCTGCAGTTTGAGGGGAATCAAGCACCAGGAACCTTTCATATCAGTAAGTGATTGCCTCTCACAAACTAAAGGTGGCTGAAGGCTAAAGTTCAATTATTAAAATAATTATCAGTTTTAATAATACAACAGCTGCCTCATCCCTCAAACAGGTTCAGATTTCAAATGTTTAGTTCTTTAGTTCCAATTATCCAACCTTGTTATTTAAACTAGCCACCCAAACCCTACTATCATAACCCTCGGAAAATGACCCAGCCCATTCATTTCCGACCTAAATGCTCACTTATGCCCAATATTGTAAATTATATCCTCTTACAGTATAATTTAGATGAACATTTATTTGGACTGTGCATTGTAATATTTCAGATTTAAGAAGTTGTAAAACATTTTAAGTATTATTTCATTAATTATAAAAAAATAGTATGTATTTCTACTTACAAAAAATGACAAAAGACTCATAAATTCATAAATTAAGTGAACATAACAGATCTTGAACAGGGATAGTGTCGTAAGGTCTTTATTCTGAATGTAATATACAAATAGTGACATTTATGCAAATATATATATATATATTAATTACATGTAATTAAATTAATTCATACACCACTAGTGGTGGTGGTGATTTTGTTTTGAATTTTCTTCTTTCTTTCTTTCTTTCTTTCTTCCTTCCTTTCTTTCTTTCTTTCAATCAATAAACAAATAGCGACAAACTAAATGATTGGCCAAAATATAAATGTTATAATAGTTTGTTAATATGCATGCTCATGAAGCCTTTGCACTGTGAACTTTGAGAAACAATTACTCTAAAAATAGGAAGCATGTCTCCTCAAAAGATAGAAATAGGAAACTGAGTACAAGCAGGGCTCTGAGAGGGCCACTAAATCACTGTGTGTGTGTCCGTGTGCATGTGTGTGTGTGCATGTGTGTGTGTTTACCCACTTAACCATATTTTGGGGACAAATTTGTACCCAAAAGTGAGCAAAACCTGACAAAATCACAAAAAAACTCCCTTTAGGGATGTCCTCGTGTATAAAATTGGAATAAAAGTTGTTGTTTTTTTAATTGTAAAAATGCATAAAGTTTTCTGTTTGGGGTAGGTTTAGGGCAATAGAATATACAGTTTGTACAGTATGAAAACCATTACACCTATGGAGAGTCCCCATTTAGATAGCTAAGTACTGGTAAACTGCATGTATGAGTGTGTGTGCAGATTTCCTACATAGTGGGAACATTTTATTTTTTGGTCGACATGAGGAAAACAGCTTATACATTATACAGAATTAGATTTTTTGAAAATCTAAAAATTCATTTTTTTTCTGAGGGGTCGTTTTAGGGTAAGGGGGTTGAAATACAGTTTGTACAGTAGAAAAATCATAATGTCTATGGAGTGTCTCCATTAAACATGGAAACCCAACGTGTGTGTGTGTGTGTGTGTGTGTGTGTGTGTGTGTGTGCAACAAGTATATTTAAACAACTATGATGGCAGCAGCACAATATCATAAGAGCTTTGATCATGTTTGTCATGTAGTCAGATGGAGTCATGTTGGCGTTCCTGTGTTTTCTTTAATAACACTGAATTCTGCTGTTTTTACATGAAGTCAGTGATTCTCCAGACACTCCCATGGCTGTTTTAAAAGAACCAGGGAAAGACTAAAAGTTACCACAGGGCGTGTGCATACTACACCCATGTGTGCGCACCAGTGTTGCGCGGGTTGATCCAAAATGAGCGGGTGCCTGCGGTCACCCGCGGTTACGAGTCATCCAAAAATATTTTTAATGATATTCGGGTTGCGGTCGGTCGGGTCGTTTGAAATAAAGATGCCAATTAAACCTTTGTAATCAATATAGTTTAGACACAATTTTGAAATACATAGGCCTACACTTTATTGGCTGAATAACTGGCGCATGAGCACAGGCTGCAGGAAGAGATGGAGGCAGCAAGAGAAAAGGTGAAGACGCTGTCTTTGGTAAAACATGATTTTGACGACTTCATTGAGTTTTGTTTTATAGAAAACTCTTTTTAAAAGATTTTCATTTTGTATAAATTGTATCTTAATTTTGATCAATGTTTTATCAATCAATTGGCAGTATTTTATAAATAAGAAGCAAATATATAGCAGACAATGTAATGAGGCGCTGGCACGATCACTTGCATTGCATGTAAACTGTAGGGTGACCAGATGATATTGGCTGAAATTCGGGGGGAGGGGGGGTGTCTGCGGTCTTGGGTGACGGGATGGGGGGCTTGATATTAGACTGCATAGCCTATAATAAAAGATAATGAATTTCAAACCTTAACTAAACACATTTTTATTCAAAGATCAACAGTCTGTCATTAGTCTTTAGTCTGCCACAAAAACCAACAACATTAAAATCATGAACTCAAATGTCAATGTAAAAAGAAAAAAAAACAATGACTGTTGTAACGGTGCGTAAATCAGACCTTTCTGTAACGCTAACGCTAATAAGCTTAAACGAAAATAACAAAATAATTGTGTAGCGGAGGATTTTTTGTACACGGTGCCGCGAACTGTCAATCACTCCTGTACGCGTGCATCACTGTCCTCATCACAGCTGCAGCAACTTCTGCTCTCTTCATCAAGATTTAATACAAAAAGGGGACAAAAAGGTCATATTGTCTTTGTGCATATAGATTAATTAGATAAATGAATATCTAAATTCGAGCCACCTACGGTATTTTTTTAGAACTTAGAAAAAAGATGCTGCATATAATTCTCGGGACAATTAGGGCCAGATTCGGGATTCGGGACAACAGTTTAGATTTTGGGACTGTCCCGAATTTTTCGGGAGGTCTGGGTCACCCTAAACTGGAGGGTGCCGAAACTCAGCTTGTGCCTCGCAGATTTGAGAAATATAGGCTATATATTACAGACAGCTTGAAATGTCTATTTTAAACGAAAATATTAAAACCAAAATAAATGGGCTACTCTCTGATTATGTAATATACATAATACCATATGAAATGTGCATTTCTCTCTGCACTGAAATAATAAGTAAATTTACTTAATTTGTATTTGGCAAGTTTTTGCACAAGCATTTTTCAAGTAAATTTAACATATTTGGAAATTAAGTAAATCTACTTAACTAAGTTAAGTAAAAATTAAAAAAAACAATAAGTACATGTAACTTGACCTGTTAAATTTTATTGAGTAAATGGGACCCACTTTATATTAAGTGGCCTTAACTACTATGTACTTACATTTTAATTAATAATTTAGTACAATGTACTTATTGTGTAAATACATGTTTTTACATTGTACTTATATTTAAAAAAAAACTACATGTAATTACATCTGTATTTAATTTCTGTAATTACATTTATAATTACACTGTTAACACATACTTTACACCTTAACCCACCCTTAAACTTACCCATACCTTCAACCCTCTCCCTAACCTTACCCCCTATCCCACCTCAATAGCAGCAAAAGTGTTTTACAATACAATATAAACACAATAAGTACATTGCACAAGTACTTATTGTACTTAAGGCCACCTAATATAAAGTGGGACCAGTAAATGTAAATTAAAACATTTAGAAGACACTTTTATCCAAAGCGACTTACAGTGCATTCAGGCTAACAATTTTCACCTATCATGTGTTCCTGGGGAATCAAACCACCAACCTTGCACTTGCTAATGCAATGTTCTACCACTGAGCTACAAGAACACTTCAAGATTTTGTGAAAAATAAGTGCAAATTTCACTTACTTACTTTTTTATTTTGGAAAAAGGAATTTGGAAAAGTTTTTACACTAATAAAAAACCAGAGATTCTAGAAATTTCTAAATGTAAAATTATTTTTTTCAAAACAGTTTTATCAAATGAGGGTAAATAAGTCTCTCACTTCTGTCCCTTTCAACCAGTTTACAGCAAAGACAGCACAAAGGACTGGATGCACGTGATAAATATTCTGCAATTAAGAAAACAGACGTGGCGAGTCCGCATCGTCAACTTCATCTTTGCAGCGACACAGAAAACACCAGTTTATTACTAATCAATTAAATCTCTCCTTGCATATTTTCGAACCAGCAGGTCATTCTGTGTTGAGCGAGACCCCACGGAATGAGCGAGCGGAGCGGAATATATGGAGAAATTCGCTCTCTGCTCACAAGCTCTGATCGGAACAAACCCGAGCCTAAGTGTCTGCTGAACAGAAACATCAAAATAGACATAGCCAGACTAGACTATTTTAGAACAAATTATGAGCTTATTGACAAATTTTTTTATAATTCTTGACAAAATTAGAATATATTAAGGATTTTTTTTTTTACCTAGTTCCTACGTCTATGGCCCAATGATGCTATGATAAACATTTACTACTTTTAAAAAATGCGGGTCAGGAAGCGGGTTGGGTACAATATTTTCTTTTCCTTTTTTTGCGCTCCGAGTTGCGGGCGGGTTAGTTGAAAACATTGTTTGGGTGCGGGTTATTAATACATTGACCCGCGCATGACTGGTGCGCACGCACACACACACACACACACACACACACACACACACACACACACACACACACACACACACTTAAATTTACACACTTAACCACAGAAGATGTATGCAGAGAGTTCAACGGCAAAAGTCAGTATGTTGTGGGCACTAGTGTAGGGTTAGCGCCCATTCATTTTTGTAGAAAGCATTGGGGCTGTCTCTCTCCACTCAGTGTAAGTACATGGAGGAACCAGAGCTCCACCTGTTTCTTTTTACAGCAGAAACAACCTTTTCTGATTAAAGAAGTTAGGGTTGTTGGTCTGGCCCACCCAGAGAAAGAAGAGAGAGATGAAGTGATCCCCTCCCACTGCTACTGAACATCCGTGTAATTGCAAAAGGCCTTCTCATGCGCCCGTAACACCACAAATTAGAATGAGCAGTGCTTGGAGCCCAAGTGCTGGTTAGACAACCCTAAAATATGTTCAAGCCCAGCCGCTGCAGCGAATCATTATAGGTTAGAGAGGAATCTGGCTGCAAAATACTTACAGATTGCTAAATATACGTTTTAAACAGAGAATGGAGCTTGTGCAGCAGGGATAGCAGTGTATTTTGCAAAAGGAGACATATCTGTAAGAAGATAAACATAATATACTGTGGGATATATGATACAAGTATAGGCCCTTTACATACGTAACTTTTTTATCTTATGCTGAGGTTGTTGGAGAGGTTGGAGATTTAAAAAATATTTAAAAACACTTCTAATCAATAATAAAAAATTCTGATAAAGAATTAGCCTTCCTAACACGAGCTGACATTTGGCTCAAAGTGATTTCAGGGGCATTTTCTTTTTATAATATTAGACAGCAGTGTCTCTTTAAAATCTCATTCGGGGATATGATATACTGATACACATGGCTCTATGCTTACTTTTATTTTTAGGAGCACTTGTCCTCCTAATTTATAAAAGGAGCACCTTCTGATCAAAAAGTAAAAGTTCTGATCAAAACTTTGCCTTCCTAATATGAGGTGACATTTAACTCCTTAAAGTGACTTACAGGGGTACTTTCTTTTTAACTTTGCAATGGCATCCTTTTCATCTGTCAAATTAAAAAAAAAAATTGTTTGTAAGCTTTTAAAAAAATATTACATTTAAAACAGTACTGTAGAATAAGAAGTAGAATAAGACAAATAAGTTACCAATCATATGTAATTAGTATTAATTAAAAAAGAATTTGTAGTACAGAGTTGGCACAGACGAACACAACAGTGGCTTGTAGTTACATTTTCAGACATTTAATGTGGCTCAGAGGTGGCATGAGCAATTAAATTCCTAAATTCATGTGGAGATTGTTTTGAATATAACATTTTGAATACAGAAATATTAAATGATTTAAATAACTGAAATTAAACCTAAAAATGCAGGTGGCGGCAAGTCACTGATTTTATCACTGAATCATTCATTCAATTGATTTGTTCGAATGGCTGATTCATTCAGGAATGAAGCAAGTGACTTTATGAATGGGTAGCCTAATAATCATGAATCACTGACTCACTAGATTCATTCAAAATAGCACTCTCATTCATGAGAAACACAGCTGTGTTTTCCTTTAGAGATGCGCAGCGGCTGAGCTGTTACTTTATTTTTTCGTTGATGAACAAGCTAAATCTATGGGATTTAAATCCTGCCATGATTCAAAACTGAAAATAAAGTTCTGAAAGGTTGGAACTAAGTGTTCGAAAACTCAAAATCTTACAAAAAAAAGTTTTGCAAGATCGAAAAATAAGATTTGCAAGCTTGCAAAATGTAAAAAAAATAAAAATATCAATGCAAACATTATGTTGTTTTTGAGATTTCCTTCTTCAGAACTGCAACATTTTTTTTACGATGTTGCGCAAATAATTTTTCTGAGTTTCAAATTTGTCACTGTTCTCCCACTGTATTAGATTGTTTTCCAGGTTTGAAACCTTGTAAATGGTGATCTGAAAACTGGTGTGCGAAGGTGTGAAAAAAAGTTTTGAAACTCTGAAAACAGAGTTTTGCAGGCTTGCAAAGTGGTAAAAATTTTTTTAAATCTCTTCAAACATAATTTTGTTTTTGAGTTTTCCTTCTTCAGAAGTGCAACAGTCTTTTTTAATGGTGTTATGCAATCATTTTTTCAGAGTTTCGAATTTGTCACTGTTCTCCCAGTGTATTAGCCTGGCCAGCCAGACTTACATCAAGATGTTTAGTCTGGAAACTCTCCATAGACGAGGCTTACTCCGAGGGGCGGGATAAACGGCTGTCTCTCAAAATCCCTCTGCACGCAATAGGATAGCGCTACAACCAATCAGAGCAACGAAGAAGGTTGAACTTTTTTTGTATCCAGTCGGCAAAACTCCAAACACATCTTCCTTTTTTAAAAATGACTTAAGTGCCGTTCTTTGCTCTTTTCTTAAAGAGAAACTTAACTCCAAGTCCTCCAGAGTCGCGGCCAAAGCCGATTCAAAAGATCGTTGTTCGACAGCTGCAGCCGCCATTCTTTGTTTTCAAGTGGCAGCCGTCGCAACTCTCTGTCGTCATATGTTAAGCCCGCCCCGCCTGCTCTATACACGACGTGATTGGCCTGACCCAATCTGGGTTTTTGCTGCCAGAAGGTGTATTGAGAGTTGCTAGACTGTACTCTAGGCTGTGAAATACATTTTGCTGCCGCTAGGGTGCGTCTAGATTTCTAGGCTACCAGTGTATAGTTTGTTTTCAAGATTTGAAACCTTGTAAATAGTGATCTGAAAACTGGTGTGCCAATAGGTGAAAAAACGTTTTGAAACTCTGAAAACTGAGGTTCGAAAGGGCGAAACTTATTACATTACATTACATTTGCACTCCTATTGCAGACAATTTTTTCAGAGCTGAGTTTACAACACCCACTTTGCAGAGATACGCCCACACAGTTGCGAGCTTGCAACTCACGTGATTTGTGGCAGTGTTGTCACGCAGCTCTGCTCTGAAACTCTGAAACTCAAGGTGCGTTCCATTCGACAAGGTCCCTACGCAGTTTTCACTGCTCTCTACCCCCTGAGCACGGTATATCAGTTGAAGTGGACTTCACTGACAATAACCGCTCATTTGGAACGCCCTGCAAACGTCATCACAGAAAGTCAACGATGGGGTCGCACAGATTATGATATAACATAAATATATAGGACTACATTAATATTTTAATTTTTATTTACAATCACATTTAAAATATGTACACTATACAATAAAAAAGAAAAAACATTGAGTACTATATAATGAAAAACGTATGTTTATTATACACTTTAATTGACTATTGCTGCTATTACTTGACTATTAACAGAATTGAAGCCCTGCTGTAACTGTCATGCAAATATGAAAATAAACTTGTATTTGGTTAACTGTGTATATATATGTGTTTTTAATAAATGGTCATATAATTGCATAGCGGTCTCGTGCGCCTTCTTCCTGCGCACAGCCGTATAGTAAAGGGGTAAATAAAGTAATATAAAGAAAAAAGAGTCTCATCTGCTTCTAGTCGCTTTTACATTATCATACCTTTTTACAATCCGTAATGAATATGAACGAAGACAGCGAAGACGGCCGTTCTGACTGGTGATGACGTGCTGCGCGCAATGACAGTTGGGGGATAATCGCTCTCCACTTCCTGTGAAGTGATGTATCGATGTTCCCTTATTCCCTGCGCCGTGCGCAGTGCCCTTCGAACTGAACATTTTCGCTCCCTTCGGATTGGAATCTCACTTAAGATTCACTTTCCTCAGTGAACGACCAAAGAGTATAGAAGTAACAAGAGGCGAAACTCCGTTGCAGTTTTGACAACAATCGCTAGATGGCGCTGCTATCGCGCTGCCGCCATTTTGGACTGAACCAACGGCTTTACCGTTGGCAGAACTACCACTGCAGCAGTAACATTATATCTGTAAATTGGAAACAAAGAAAACCGTGTTCGGCCATCAACTGTAACAACTATCAGTGTACAACCAAGCAACTAGCATTTCATAGATTCCCCAAAGATTCAGAGAGGTAAAATAGAAAAGTGTTTTATTAACGTTAAAGTGAGCTAACGTCAACGGTAACAGGTGCTGTAACGTTAATGTAAGCTATCCCATGACCGCAGTAACAGTTTGCTAACATATATTTGGTCAAAATTGGGTCAAGACTCGAAATGGGCTTTTTAAATCGCATATTTTCAGAGATATATGAACACCTGACCTGGCAAATGACCGATTTATTAATTAATTCTTATCACTAAATTAACCCTTTAACTGTCACCCTTTTTTCGTATAAACATGAAAATCACTATCCAAACTTAAATGGTTGTAATTCAAGAATGCTTTGGAATATAGACTTATGGTTGGTCTTGTTTTAAAGAAGACATTTGCTAGGTTATTGTTGAAGTGAAATAAATTATGAAAGTGAAACAGAAAAAAAGTTATATACGTTTGAGTTTATTAAAATGTACAAATTAAAAAATATAATTATTTATATTCTATATAAAATATATATATTACAAAATAATATAATATAATTAATATATATAATATAATTTGCGGGCATCAGGGATGTCTGCTATAGGGATATTAAAAACTAGAAACTACTATTTAATTCCCTCAACCGCTTTTGAATTGGAACCGGTATCATTCAATTCTATGACAGCTGTGTTGCGTTCAGTCCAAGATGGCGGAGCTGCAGCTCTGCGCATGAGTGCGTTTGTTGATATGGAACGTTCTATTGAGTTTCGCCTCTTGTTACTTCTATACTCTTTGGAACGACTCACTTTCCTCAGCGTACGAATCACTTTCCTCAGCGAACGACTCACTTATCTCAGCGAACGAATCACTTTCCTCAGCGAACGACTCACTTTCCTTAGCGAACGAATCACTTTCCTCAGCGAACGAATCAGTTTCCTCAGCGAACGACTCACTTTCCTCAGCGAACGACTCACTTTCCTCAGCGAACGAATCACTTACGACTCACTTTCCTCACGCAGCGAACGACTCACTTTCCTCAACTCAGTTTCTTTTTCGGGGAGCGGGGGGTTGGTCCTGTAGCTAATTTCACATAATGATTACAAATTACAAAATCATAATTTTTAAAAAGGTTTTATTTAAAAAAAATGCCTTATTAAATGAACTGTTATTTATAAGCTTTTTTTCCTTCTGGGGCCTGAAATTGATGAATTTAGGTAAATATTTAGCTAAATGTGTTTTTTTTGTGCTGGTAGTAAGCTAGTGCTGGCACCTTGTCTGGTTTAGGCCTGTCATGGATAAATAATGATGAGCATCATGCTGTTGCTAAGTGTGGATTTGTCAATAACTGACACAATGCAGACTGGATTTAACTGAAGGTGTTCCTCGTTTTATTTCCTTCTCCTTCTTGCTTACACTCCTGCAACCCTGCACTCTGGTCGACCCCGACCACACCCACCTTCCCATGTAACACCACCCTTAAAGGGCTATAGCATTTATCAACTATGATATAACATTTATCAACACTACATCCCTTCCCTTAAGCTAACACTCACCAACTGAACATATGAATAAACAGTAAAACATGTAACACTGTAATAACTGTGACAGGCATATTTAGCCAGTTACATAGTCCTGATAACGTGGCTTAGGATGGCTAACTCTCCCTGAACTAGTCACTACAGGTTGGATTGTGGGTAATATGGGATACTCCGAATGTGCTCAAAGTCCCATGCACGTGCAAAACCAGAAAATTCGCTACATACATACTGCCGTGCATTGTCTGTCATGAGTGTCTGAGGAATGCCATGGACGGCAAAGTGTCTCTTAAGTTTTGCAATTACAGTGACACTTCTAGGTGGTCAAGCTCAAACCAACCAGAGAATGAGTCCACTAGAACCAAATGCATTTTTCCATGCCATTCAAATATGTCTGCCGCAGTGAACATCCAAGGAAGATCAGGAACATTGTGTGGTTGCATCGGTTCATGTGATTGATGGGGTCTAAGGGCGTTACAAGGAGCACAAAGAGAGATTGCTCTCTCGATATAATCATGCATCGTGGGCCAGTACATTGTTTCTTTTGCCCTGCGTTTTGTGGCTGCCAGACCTGGATGGCCTTGATGTAGCTGAGTCACGTAGTAACTTTGTAGCGATGGTGGTATCAGGAGTCTCTGTCCTCGAAAAATCAGTCCATCTTCAACAACAAATTCCTCTCTCATGGAAAAGAATGGGCGGAGGTCATGTGAGAGCTCTTTGAAGGAGTTTGGCCAGCCATGCATTATCATGTTAACAAGTCTTTGGCATGTTGGATCAGATTTTACAACAGTTCGGAGTTCCTCTGTCCGCTGTGATGAGTGAACTTGAAGTGTCATAACCTCTAACAGGTCATCCGAAAGGGGAGGGTCAGTAGAGGGGAGATGAGAACGTGATAGGGCATCAGCAACAAATAGTTCCTTGCCCCGTTTATAAATCACGTTGAGACTGTAACGTTGGAGCTTGAGCATCATTCTTTGAAGACGTGCTGAGGCGGTGTGTAACTGCTTTTTTAAGATTGTGATGAGGGGCTGGTGATCTGTTTCCACAGTGACAGGTCGGCCATAGATAAAGTCGTGGAACTTCTTAGTTGCAAATACTAATGCCAACATTTCTTTCTCGATTTGAGCATATCGAGATTCAGTTGGTGTTAGGGCGCGTGAAGCAAATGCAACAGGAGCGCCCTGCTGAAGACACACAGCACCCAGTCCATGTTGGGATGCGTCAGCTGAAAGGATGACAGGTTTGGTGACATCAAAGTATTGCAGAACTGGGGGACTGGACACAGCGTCCTTCAGCTTTTGGAAAGCAGCATCCTGCAGCTCATGCCACGACCATTCCACATCCTGCTTCAACAGTTCATGTAGAGGGCCTGTAACATCACTATATTGTGGAATGAATTTCAATAAGTAGTTGGTCATACCAAGAAACCGTTGTAAGGCCTGTTTGTCCTCAGGTTTTGGCATTTGGCGAATAGCTGTGGTCTTGTCGGGGTCGGGTTTGACGCCATGAGCAGTCAGGAGATGGCCTATATAAGAAACTGAGGTGACACGAAATTTGCACTTGTCAGGGTTTAATTTCATGTTACAGCCTCGGATTTTGTGGAGTACCTGTTTCAGTCACTCATCATGTTCCTGTAGTGTGCAGCCCCAGACTAGTATGTCATCTACCACAATTTGACATGGTTGTGCATCAAAGAGCTGCTCCATGGATCGCTGGAACACTACACTGCCAGTGGAAATTCCGTAAGGCATGCACAGGAATCTGTACCTGCCAAAGGGCGTCATGAATGTGGTCAGCTTCGAAGATGCCTCGTCCAAGGGGATTTGCCAAAATCCACATTTTGCGTCGAGAATACTGAAAACCTTGGCACCCGGCATGTCAGCGATGACCTGCTCAATGGTTTTCAGTGGATGGTGGGGCCTTAGGAGTGCCTTGTTGAGATGCACTGGATCTATGCAGATTCTTACAGAGCCATCTTTCTTTTTGGCAGCGACCATGGCAGACACCCATTCAGTGGCTTCGGTTTCAGGGGTGATTACACCCAATGTAGTCATTCTCTCAAGCTCTGCCATGACTTTCCCCTTCATTGCTATGGGCACTTTCTTAGGTGCACAGACAGAGGGCGCTATTGACATGTCTAATCGCATGTGATAAACAACAGGCAGTTTGCCAAGCACTGTGGTGTCAAACAGATCACTGAACTCTTGTACCTCTGGTTCTTGGTTTTGCACAGCATGCACCTGTGGTCCTAACTGTATCAGACCCGTGGCTATACTGTCTTGCAATCCTAGTAGTGGTCTGACATTGCGATTTACAACATGGAATTTTAGTTGGCCTTGTTCACAATCAAGTATCGTTGTGCCCCCAGTATTGATGGTTTGCCCACCATATGCAATGAGATTGACTTTTTCAGTAGTGTTTATGTGAGCTGAGGGTGCGATGAGATGTAACTGGTGGGCGGATATAACGTTGCACTTGGCACCTGTGTCCACCTTCAGTTTCAATTGGCCAAGCCAGTGTGTCAGTTGCACTGTTGTGAATATTTCACCTTTCTGCGAAACATCATCCACTGTCTCACAATAGAAGGTGTCCTCAGGGGCATCCAGATTCGTGCCTAATTTATTCACCCGATTAGGCTTATAGTTTCTGAATTGTGCAGTAGTTCGTGTAGGATGGTAATTACGAGTTTGTGACTGTGGTGCCGTGTTGTGTGATGGAGTTGATCTACAGCATTTTGCAAAATGGTTCCATTTTCCACAGTTGTTGCACTGTTTATTGAAAGCAGAGCACTTGAGTTTATCAGGGACGTGATATCTGTTGCAATTGATGCAGCGCTCTTGTATTGCACATACTTCAGTCTCGTGTTTCAGTTCTTTTGTGCTCTTTTCAGATTGCTCATATAACAGGCATATATTAACTGCAGAGTCCAACGTCAGGTTTTTTTCGCGGAGCAGCTGTTTCCGCACGCCGTCAGTTTCAATCCCGCAAACTATGCGGTCACGGATTAGCTCGTCATTTAAAGTTCCAAAGTCGCATTTTTTTTTGAGTAACTTTAAGGTGGAAACATACGACTGAATGGAAACACCAGGTTTTTGATTAGTCGTGTTGAAGACGTGTCTGTCCATTATAATGTTCTTTGTAGGCAAGCAGAGTTCTGCAAACTTTTTCAGTAATACTTCGGGATCTTCTCTGTCCTCTCCCTACGCAAACGTGAAATCCTCGGATTTCTCCACCTCGTCGGGGCCCGCTAAATTCAGCAGAGTGTACACCTGCACCTTTTCCTATTGGTCTGATAGACCAGCATTGCAATATATGCGCCATTCTTTTTCGAGTTTGCTCCAGTTGTCAGCATTGTGCTCGTCGAAGATGAGCGGATCAATACGGCGGAGACCTTGTGCCATGTTCGACCTCTTCTGACACCATGTAGATTTGTCAATAACTGACACAATGCAAACTGGATTTAACCGAACATGTTCCTCGTTTTATTTCCTTCTCCTTCTTGCTTACACTCCTGCAACCCTGCACTCTGGTCGACCCCGACCACACCCCCCTTTCCATGTAACACCACCCTTAAAGGGCTATAGCATTTATCAACTATGATATAACATTTATCAACCCAACACTAAGCAACCATGACCTGCTCTCTCCATGAAGACGCGGAAATTTCAGCAAAGGATAAATGAATTTGCAGCACTAAAAATCGCTTGCAGTAGCTCTGCTACTAAATTTATTTCAAAATTCCCTCATCTTGGCTGAGCTTTCAACGTTGTTACGGGAAAGGATGAAGCTGATTGGTTGGTTCTTGTCACATGACCTGTGTTGCGCTTGCGGCTCTCTGAAAAGATTAAATGTTTTTAACTCGATGCAGTGCGGATGTGCCTGGAAAAAACAAGTCGCTTCCATTATGAGCGCGCATACCGCGCCCAGCATTGGAAATGACGAGCTTGAGCGTGCAAAAGACGTGATATGTGAATGGCCCCTTACTATGCACTGTTGTAGCTACAAAATTAATAGCACATTTGTGCTCGCGCACATGTGCTGATACTCAAGAATTGCTTAATGTTCAATGAATATAAAAACGTAAAACGTTTTTTTTCATGGCTTAATTTATAAGGACATTCTAACTGTATTTATTAATTCTAACAGGCTTCGTTGCACAGTGAATGCTTTTGGACTCTTAGGACGTGTTTTTGTTGGGTTTTTGCAAAGTTGGTGACTCAAAATGTTAGCTCTATCGTCTCTCAATCCGTCACAAACAGCGTATGAGGACAATGTAAGCCATAAAAAACAACAAAAGAGCAATGATATTCAAGTGCTATATCAAGTCTCAGCTTACACGTAACAAAGGCTTTTAAATTATATAATAAAGAAAAAAGAAAACAGATAGAATAGAAAAAGAATAGAGCAAGCTAGTGTTAGAGGTCTTTTTTACCTTTGTTAATTATATAATAAAAGAAAACCGATAGAATACAACAGATTAGAAAGCTTAATATTATTCTTTTTTTAAAGAATAGTGAGTGTTAAAGTTAGAGGGTCAAATAAATTTGGAAGAGATGTGTTTTAAGCTGATTCTTGAAGATGGATAAGGATTTAGAACAGACAATCCAGTAAAGATTTACCCAAACGAAGGGCTGAGACTACAGAATATCTTCAATGCAGAAAGCACTCTCTTTCACACACACAGTATCAATTTTAGTGGTGAACAAATAGTTTATCATATGTTTTAAACATTATATATTTATTAGCCTACTTATTTATGTTATATATATACTTATATTTTATATATATACTACTTATATAATATATGAAAATACAGATGTTTAGATTATAATTCAGGTTTTTTTTTTTATTATTTTTTACAAAATATAGATTTTAAAATGTCTCAATACATATAGCCTATAGTGATTGCAGAAAAAGTTAACCATGCATTCATAAATTTATAATAGGCAATTATTTATAATTTTACTGAAATATTTTAATGAAAGTAAAAAATACACTGTACAACTTTCTGAATATTTAAATATAATATCTAAATATTCTTTTGGATGCACTATAGAAGTCACTTTAATTGTAATAATCGGTCTCTACATGAAGAGAGAGTCAGTGGTCCACTGCGTGAGGAAAGTGAGTCGCCAGCTGCGTGAGGAAAGTGAGTCGTTCGCTGTGTGAGGAAAGTGAGTCGTTCGCTGCGTGAGGAAAGTGAGTCATTCGCTGAGGAAAGTGAGTTGCCAGCTGAGGAAAGTGAGGTGAGTGTGTATACTGACACACCGCCGGTCTATCAGTGGTAAACTCAGTGGCTACTGGCAATTGTATGGTGAATTCCAGCGTCAAGTCGGTAACCTTATTTTAGAACCGGACCGCACGCCATCCTAGACGGGACCGCCTTGTGGCCAGAAATCTGTGCATCCTCTGTTTGCGTATCCTGTGCGCTTTTGTCATTAGCGGAGCAGTCGGTCAATCCCACCTTTCCAGTAAATACGACTTGTGATTGGACTGTACGTCAGCAGACAGCAAAGCATTGGTCAAGAGCAGAAGGCCCTCCCTCCAGGCTTTTCTTTTTAGTTGCGAGGTTGCGAATCTTCATTTTCGCTCAGTCTGAGTTTCAGAGTTTCAGAGCAGAGCTGCGTGACAACGCTGCCACAAATCACGTGAGTCGCAAGCTCGCAACTGTGTGGGCGTATCTCCACAAAGTGGGTGTTGTAAACTCAGCTCTGAAAAAATTGTCTGCAATAGGAGTGCAAATGTAATGTAATGTAATAAGTTTTGCCCTTCCGAACCTCAGTTTTCAGAGTTTCAAAACTTTTTTTCACCTATTGGCACACCAGTTTTCAGATCACTATTTACAAGGTTTCAAATCTTGAAAGCAAACTATACACTGGGAGAACAGTGACAAATTCGAAACTCTGAAAAAATGATTGCACAACACCATTAAAAAGAGTGTTGCACTTCTGAAGAAGGAAAACAAAATTATGTTTGAAGAGATTTTTTTTTTTACCACTTTGCAAGCCTGCAAAACTCTGTTTTCAGAGTTTCAAAACTTTTTTTCACACATTCGCACATCAGTTTTCAGATCACCATTTACAAGGTTTCAAACCTGGAAAACAATCTAATACAGTGGGAGAACAGTGACAAATTTGAAACTCAGAAAAATTCTTTGTGCAACATCATAAAAAAAATGTTGCAGTTCTGAAGGAAATCTCAAAAACAACATAATGTTTGCAGAGATATTTTAATTTTTTCACATTTTACATGCAAATCTTTTTTTTCGATCTTGCAAAACTTTTTTTTGTAAGATTTTGAGTTTTCAAACACTTAGTTTCAACCTTTCAGAACTTTATTTTCAGTTTTGAATCATGGCAGGATTTAAATCCCATATAAATCAGGCAGTAGCCTACTTGTTTATTGAACTGTTGTATTAAATCAATATCACATTTGCGAACTCCTTTTAAAACTATTTAAAACTGTCACTCTCATTAATTGCGATCTGTGGGCTGACAGAAAATTAGAGTGCACGAGTGAGTTCTCAAGACTCAAAAGCACATGCAAATGATACGTTCCGTCATCTGTCATCGCATTATAAGTGCAGAACCTGCGGGAATGAGTAGAATTGTTATTAATAGCTGCAGTCCCGTGCAGAAATTCAAGTCCTGTTCTGTGTTCTCTGCTAATAACCTGACTGTGAATGATGCGAAAGGCGTTAAGTTGTCAGTGAAAAGCTGGGTGGGGTGATTTTTGGTGTGCCGGCAGAACAACAATGCGATTTTCCCAAATTTTTTCCTGCTAAAGGAAATCCGTCGTAGACTCGCTGCAATTAGGACTAATTGAAATCCGTTCTAGGGCCAGAGAACTTTAATCCCTGCTTATGTTACCCCATAGTTGCATCAGTAAGCACACCTTCAGATAAAACAACCCTTGCAAAAAAAGAAGTGTGCTTAATTCCACTGAATGTACACTTACATTTAAATGTAATATATTTTCAATAGACTTAACTGCAACGTCATTACAAATGTGTAATTACAGAAATATATAAATACATGACAAACAAGTTTCAATAGAAATTACATTTTATATATATTTTATATATGTAAGTTTACCATAAATGCTATAATGTTATAATGTTTACCATCAGTACATAATAATGAAATTACATATAATAATCTTCTTAAAGAGGTTCACCAAAAAATTAGGTATTTTGAACAGTGTTGGTAACCAAACAGTAACCAAACATTAACGTGTGGAAGTCAATGGCTACCGTCTACCAACAGCCAACTACTGTATCCCTTTAAAGGGATACTCCAATCCAAAAAATTGAAATTTTGTCATTATTCACTTACCCACATGTCATTACAAACCTGTAAAAGCTTTGTTTGTCTTCGGGACACAATTTAAGATATTTTGGATGCCAGAGCCAAACCAGAGCTTTTACGGGTTTGGAACGACATGGGAGTAAGTGAATAATGACAAAATTTTCATTTGGGGATGGAGTATCCCTTTAAGTCCTACGTAATATACAACCCGAATTCCGGAAAAGTTGGGACGTTTTTTTAATTTTAATAAAATGAAAACTAAAGGAATTTCAAATCACATGAGCCAATATTTTATTCACAATAGAACATAGATAACATAGCAAATGTTTAAACTGAGAAATTTTACACTTTTATCCACTTAATTAGCTCATTTAAAATTTAATGCCTGCTACAGGTCTCAAAAAAGTTGGCAAAGATTCAGCTGGGAGAACATCTAGTGATTAATTAAGTTAATTGATATCAGGTCTGTAACATGATTAGCTATAAAAGCTTTGTCTTAGAGAAGCAGAGTCTCTCAGAAGTAAAGATGGGCAGAGGCTCTCCAATCTGTGAAAGACTGCGTAAAAAAATTGTGGAAAACTTTAAAAACAATGTTCCTCAACGTCAAATTGCAAAGGCTTTGCAAATCTCATCATCTACAGTGCATAACATCATCAAAAGATTCAGAGAAACTGGAGAAGTCTCTGTGCGTAAGGTACAAGGCCGGAGACCTTTATTGGATGCCCGTGGTCTTCGGGCTCTCAGACGACACTGCATCACTCATCGGCATGATTGTGTCAATGACATTACTAAATGGGCCAAGAATACTTTCAGAAACCACTGTCGGTAAACACAATCCACCGTGCCATCAGCAGATGCCAACTAAAGCTCTATCATGCAAAAAGGAAGCCATATGTGAACATGGTCCAGAAGCGCCATCGTGTCCTGTGGGCCAAGGCTCATTTAAAATGGACTATTTCAAAGTGGAATTGTGTTTTATGGTCAGACGAGTCCAAATGTGACATTCTTGTTGGAAATCACGGACGCCGTGTCCTCCGGGCTAAAGAGGAGGGAGACCTTCCAGCATGTTATCAGCGTTCAGTTCAAAAGCCAGCATCTCTGATGGTATGGGGGTGCATAAGTGCATACGGTATGGGCAGCTTGCATGTTTTGGAAGGCTCTGTGAATGCTGAAAGGTATATAAAGGTTTTAGAGCAACATATGCTTCCCTCCAAACAACGTCTATTTCAGGGAAGGCCTTGTTTATTTCAGCAGGACAATGCAAAACCACATACTGCAGCTATAACAACAGCATGGCTTCGTCGTAGAAGAGTCCGGGTGCTAACCTGGCCTGCCTGCAGTCCAGATCTTTCACCTAACATTTGGCGCATCATTAAACGAAAAATACGTCAAAGACGACCACGAACTCTTCAGCAGCTGGAAATCTATATAAGGCAAGAATGAGACCAAATTCCAACAGCAAAACTCCAGCAACTCATAGCCTCAATGCCCAGACGTCTTCAAACTGTTTTGAAAAGAAGAGGAGATGCTACACCATGGTAAACATGCCCCGTCCCAACTATTTTGAGACCTGTAGCAGAAATCAAAATTGAAATGAGCTCATTTTGTGCATAAAATTGTAAACTTTCTCAGTTTAAACATTTGCTATGTTATCTATGTTATATTGTGAATACAATATTGGCTCATGTGATTTGAAAGTCTTTTAGTTTTCATTTTATTAAAATTTAAAAAACGTCCCAACTTTTCCGGAATTTGGGTTGTACCTTTAAACTATAATAAATATTCATTCAGTTGCAGTTAACATATAGTTGAGTGTATGAAAACATTACATTCAGCCAATTATCTTAATACAACAACAACAAAAACCCTTTAGTATAATAATACATTTGTAGTAAATTTACAGGGAAGCTGAAAAGCAGATGGTGTAAGAGATGGGTTTGTCTTCAGATGCTATTGTGTAAGTCTGGTGGAGAGCAGAGAGCAAATCTGGCTCTGTTATGAAGAGGGTTCCTGTTTGGACTAGATCTTCCCATGCCTGTTTATAGTTCATATGGTGACGTGCTTTTTTACCTAAAGTCTGAGATTCTCTCTCTCTCTCTCTCTCTCTCTCTCTCTCTCTCTCTCTCTCTCTGACCTTTGCAGTATTTAAAGCTACTGCTATGGTAAATCAAACAGGAAAATCCACATTAGCTTTTTTTTCCTATTTGTATTGTTTGTCTGAATTTCACTGCCAACAACAAAATGAGCAAAGCGATGAATAGAGTTGACCAGCTCAGATTTGAGTTGCAATACAGTGTAAGATGAAAAAATAGCAGTTAGTTCTAATTTATTCAGTGCATTATTTTATTTACCCATAATTTAATTTATTAATCTATCTCAACGACTGATTGATGTCTAGTGGGTTCGAATGTGTGGTAGCTAATGTTTATCACTGCTGCACACCTGCCATCTAGTGCCTACTGCATTAACTGCAGTTACTCAAGCCATTTTGTCATTTCTACAAATCTCAACACCTACCTGTTCATAAAAATGAGGAATGAGCAGTGTAGAAACTGTATGAACATGTGCAATTAATATGAATCTGTGATTATGAAGGTAAGCACATTCATGCATTGTCTCTGTTGCTTTTTCAGGTGTGTATGTTCTCATAGCGATTGGGGCTGTAATGATGTTTGTGGGGTTCCTTGGTTGTTATGGAGCTATTCAAGAATCTCAGTGTCTCTTAGGAACGGTGGGTTTTCACTCATCTCACACTATTCATGCTGCATGCCTTGAAGAGCTTTACAATACCACTTCAAAAGAGCTTTACAAGAACTATACTACACTTTACTTATGGTTACAAATTATAGATGTTGTTTTACTTAAGCTAGTAGCTTTTGATGATGATGATGATGATGCCGTTCTTGACTATAATGGAATGTCTTTTTTTTTTTTTTTACAAACTGGCATGTATTATAGTTAAAATTTATCCTGAAAGATGAATAAATATTGATTTATGCATTAAATGTTTAATAATTCAGCCAGATTCTATTAGTAAAAGAGACAATACACTTGTGAAAAATAACATTTTAGAATATTTTTAAGTGTTTATTACAGAAAAATAATTCCTAATGAAACTCAATATTCTATTGTATTTGTAATTATAAATTGTTTTGTAATTACACATGTAATGATGAAGTTTTAAATATCTGAACTGACACACATAAAGTGTTTTAACTTTGAAAGTGTAAGCACACCTAAGTGGCTTTTTATTTCATTAATATTATCTTATCTTCAACTACAGTTTTTTTAAACTTACTTAAAAGTTTTAAAGTACACCAAAACTGCAAATTCAACACAATTAAGCACACTTTTTTTACACAAGGGTAGTCATGATGTCAATTTGTTGGCCAACCCAGAAAGCTAATTGGCTAAAGCTAATATCCATGTGGAATCTTTTTATGGCTGTTAAGCATGTTTAACATGAAAAAGTGATTTGAAGAGTTTTTTCATCTTTTGTTCTACACACAGTCTTCCCTTAAATGTTCTTCCTATTCCAGTATTTCTTTAGTTCATCACATAGTTCCTCTTTTTCTTCCTCAGTTCTTCACATGTTTAGTGATCCTCTTCGCCTGTGAGGTGGCAGCAGGACTATGGGGCTTTATTAACAGGGACACGGTGAGGCTAAAGATTCTGTACACGTACACACAGAAAATCTGTAGTTTAGGATTTCATTTTAAGGCTGTCACTCTCTCACTTTCTGTCTGTCCAGATCTCTACGGAGCTCATTAACTTCTATGATGCTGCATACATTAAGGCTGTGGATCCTGTGGATACACCATCCAGACAGGCAGCTTCCAAAGTTCTGGAGGTCTTCCATGACTCAGTGAGTTGCCAAAATATATTCCTTTATCAAAATCCTTCATTTTGGACAGTTAATAATCCCTATCACTTATATTTTTTTGCTCTCTCAATATCTAGCTGGATTGCTGTGGTAAAGGGGATGAAAATCCACTTTTCTTAGTTGTCCAGGCCTCTCTGTGCCCCAAAAAGAAATTCCCACTTGACCATCTCAGCTCCCAGGTATCTTCTGTATGTTTAAGAACATGATAGAGAACTCATTTTATTTCAGCTTGAACGTAAGGCAAGAATGTTAACACATCAATATATTTCCTAGAAAAAGTAAGGTTTCTCTAAAGCATATTTTGATGGACTGTTATGGGTTTAACTCCTTTAGAACTCTTCACTTTTCTGTTGATTCTTCTGAAAATATTCTTATTCTTCTTAAATACTCTTCTGAAAATATTCAAAAATGAAAATTAGCCTGTTTTACTTACCATCGAGACATCCGAGGTGTATATGACTTTCTTCTTTTAGACGAATCCAATCTAAGTTATATAAAAAATTGTCCTGGCTATTCCAAGCTCTATCATTGCAGATGGCGGGTGTTTCTGTTCAGCAGTCCAAATAGACGTTAAATAAAGTGTGACATTCATACATTCATAATAAAACGTGCCTCACATGGCTCCAGAGGGTGAATAAAAGCTTCCTGTAGTGAATCCATGCATTTTTGTAAGAAAAAATATCCATATTTCAAATGTAATTAACACTTACCTTATTAAATTAATTAATGACAGAATCTTCGATTTTGGGTGAACTAACCCTTTAATAATAAGCTATGCCATGATATTTTTCTGAGTGCAAAAATCTTCCCCGTATGCATCACAAATTTATAGTTTGTTTATTTTAAATCTGTGTAATGCAAATGCATATACACTTGAAATGCAATTCATATACATAAATGTCAAATTAGGCCTATATATTGTTTGAGTTTGGTTGGAATTGCACTAAATTAACACCAAAACAAACAATCTTATAAACAGGGATGTTTTAATAGCTGACAGTCTTTTTGATTGTGGATAGACTAATGTATTGATGTTGTGCACTTCAGAGTTGCCACACGAAGCTAAGGGACCTGTTCACTGAGAAACTCCATATCATTGGATTGGCCGCCCTAGTGATTGCTGTCATTATGGTGAAAATGAACACACAAATGAACATCTACAGATTTTGCTAGGAATAACTAAAGACAGCTGGGTGTGTAATTTCTCTCTGATGTGTGTCTAGGTTTTTGAGATGATCTTCACCATGGTCCTCTGCTGTGCAATCCGCAATGCTCCTGCATACTGAGTTGTTGGATAATGACCAGCCAAATCAACAGTGTTTGATTTTGGTAGTGATGGGCACGAGGCCATTTCACTTCTGCCTTTCCTCTCCTTTCAAGTTCAAGTGTCCACACACTGAACATTGATCCCTGTGTTTGTAGAGAGGACTTCCAATGTGAGTACATCAGAATACAACACCAAGGGCTATTATAAATAAACCAGTAAACAATATCAGGGAGGAGGAAGAATGTGATTGACAGTAATATGTATAACTTTGCCTTTGTGTTTTATTGTTTTACTTTTATTTAATCATTTTCTTAAATTTGCTCTTATTGTCTATTGTTAAATTTTTTGTAGTAGAAGTACTTCAACACACTATGTAAGCGTGTGTGCGTGCTTGTTTGTGAAGTAAATCATTGTTATGTTTAAATCAATTTTTGTCTTCCGAGAATGCATATCATACATTAGACTTTACCAGCCCATAATGATGATGTCATGATAATCCAATGATTACCCACAAGAAAAAAAAAACAACTTTATTGAATGAACCCGTGGTATTTTTATTTTGTGGACATTAAGTTTATTTCTAAAAAACCTTCTAATTAAAAAAATTCTGCCAAATTTTTGTGTTATGAATGTTGTGTTACCAATGCATTGAATCTTACCTTATCTGAGGCATATTTGCATAAAGTTTATGACACAAATTATTGTACTGTAGGGGCAAGCAACCCACACCTCACTGATACATAATTCACACAGCACCTTCACACAACACACACACACATGCATATTTGACACTTCCCCTTTAAGAGTTAGAGTTTTTTTGAGGTGTAGTTAAGATGCATAAAGTGTGAAAAGAATAAACATAAGACTGTTCTGATCTGATGCAGCAATCTTGACTCAGTGTATTTTTGATAGCATGTAAAAACTACAGTACTTTTATTTTGTAGAAACAGAATGTTACTAAGACATAATATTGTGCACTTTAAGAGTTGATATATAGACAGACAAATTTATGCCATCATGCACAGAAAATATTGTGCATTGTTTCTTTAAGAGTAGATAGATAGATAGATAGATAGATAGATAGATAGATAGATAGATAGATAGATAGATAGATAGATAGATAGATAGATAGATAGATAGATAGATGCAGTCATGCACAGAAACTATTGTGCACTGTCGCTTTAAAAGCAGCAGAGTAAACAATGTTTGCATGATTCAAAAGGAGAGGCTCCGCCCACTCTGTGTTAGGTCAGTTTCGTTTGTTCGATCGTGAGCTTTTACTGTCTATGATCGTGAGGCGTCTGTAAATAATTTTGTAAAGATGGGCGCATCTAATGGCACACATCTGAAGTGTCCTCTGTGTCATGAGGAGTGTCGGGAGCAGGTGACGCTGGCCTGCGCTCACAGCTTCTGTCGGGTTTGTATCAGAGAGCTGTGGAGCGGATCTCAGACCGGACCATATTACTGCCCCGAGTGTAGATACGAGTACCAGCACCTGCCGGACTTTACTGACGGAGCTTCAACATCTGCAGCCACACCATACACACGTACGTTCATTAACACAAAATAAATGTTGACTTTGTCGACCTTGAACATCTGTATGTCCTTATTATATTGCACGTGTAAGTTACTCGTGACCACAGTCTATGCTCGTGACGCAGTAGGCCACAACTAACGTTACTCCGGTGTAACGTAATTGATCTGTTGTACATTATTGGATAAGTTGTCTCCTATCAGGTTACAAGCATTAAGCTGTAAATAGTCAACAGGATGATGCATGTATGGGTCTTATAATGTCAGAAGAAAGACATTTCAAATTTATTTAATTTGTCTACTAACAATATCCAACACATTGTAAGTGTTGGGAGAATTATGGTATTTGTGTCTATTTTTATTCTTCCAGGCATGACTATTTGCAACACAATGCAAATACAATATCTGCCTCCTAATTTCATAGTGATATATTTAAAACATATACATACATATATATAGTAGCAAAATTGTAGGTGCAAAATTATTTGAAATGATGCGCTATAATATTTAGTGATATTTAGCTTGAACATACAGTACAGTAGATAAGTTTTTAAAAGAAAGTTACTTTGATAAACATGTTCTGAAAAATTATATATATATTTGGGTCAAATAGTATATTGTGATGGAAATGATGCAATGACTAAGATTGCATTTTTAAAAAGTGTTTTCTGCTAAATGTTTTTTTTTTAATGATACCGTTTTTTCCGGACTATAAGTCGCACTTTTTTTCATAGTTTGGCTGGTCCTGCGACTTATAGTCAGGTGCGACTTATTTATCAAAATTAATTTGACATGAACCGAGAGAAATGAACCAAGAGAAAACATTACCGTCTACAGCCGCGAGAGGGCGCTCTATGCTGCTCAGTGCTCCTGTAGTCTACACTGAAGACATAGAGCGCCCTCTCGCGGCTGTAGACGGTAATGTTTTCTCTTGGTGCTTGGTTCTAAATAAATGCGACTTATAGTCCAGTGCGACTTATTTACGTTTTTTTTTTTCCCCGTCGTCATGACGTATTTTTGGGCTGATGCGACTTATACTCAGGTGCGACTTATAGTCCGAAAAATACAGTACATTTAATTTTCATAGTATTAAGAAGAAAGGGTCTAGAATGGGGTAAAACAACCCTAAATATAAATAAAGAAATAAACTCCATTTAAAAAATTTAATTATGAAATAGTTGCAATTGTAAATCGCAAATAATAAATGCATGGGAAAATGTTTCCAAGACAGTTTTAATCTGTTATTCATATATCAAAAAATAAAAAGTTGAAATCTGTCGACCCCTAAAAACATTGATGAGCTCAAAGCTGATGAAAACCTTGTAAACTTTATTTTAGTGTCTCTATTACATGTACTTATTTTAGTAATAACAGCACAATATGCATTTACCTGTAACTAGCCCTAAATCAATCTCTAACACTAGTATGTAAGTAGTAAGTGTTGATAACTTATATTACTCAGTAATCACATGAAACAGTTTGGAAAGTTGTGAAGATTTTGGAACTTGATCTACAAACCCGATTCCAAAAATGTTGGGACACTGTACAAATTGTGAATAAAAAAGAGAATGCAATGATGTGGAAGTTTCAAATTTCAATATTTTATTCAGAATACAACATAGATGACATATCAAATGTTTAAACTGACAAAATGTATCATTTTAAGGGGAAAATAAGTTGATTTAAATTTCATATAAATATGAAATATAACTTGACTTAGGTCTATTATACACTTTAACAAATACACCATAAAATTAATAATCAAGACTCACTTATATACATCAGTGTAATACTATGTTTTCTAGTAGACTGGCCATTTGCAAAGAAGCTGTATAGCCGACACTCAAAGAAATGGCACAGGAAGAGGAAGTTCAAATCAGCATTCCACAGTGGTGGATACAGACTGGGCTCAGCCCCATCGAATAACACCAGCAGTGACTATGATGAAGACTCATCAATACCACGAAAAAGAAAGGCCACAGCAGACGAATGCTCTTCTGGAAGCCAGTTTCCATCAATGGTTTGGGGGACCACCACTACGAATGACACATCCTCACAACGCACACCTCCAGACACAGATGAGATCATGTCTCCTCATATAGAATCATCTCCTGACAGGAACACAAGTTTCTCTAAGCAAGACCAGCATCCTGAAGCTTCCTGCAGCGACAGTGGCTCACCCAGGATGAGCAACACACCTCAGGGAGAGAAACCCCCCTCACCAGCAGTCAGTGCCTCCTCTCATACACCCGGAAGGCAGGAAACAGATTTTAACAGTGGAGAGCCCCTGAGTATCTCAGCAGCAGCATCATCATCAGACAGACTTTCCAGGAGCAGTTCTGTGCCTTGCCATTACTGTCCCAGTTCAGAACAGAAGGTGGCGGTAAAGACCTGCCTGGTTTGTGGGGCCTCCATGTGCTCCGAGCACCTGCGGGCACACCTGGAAAAGCCGGTTTTCCAGAACCACCCGCTGGTGAACGCTGTGGAGGATGTGTCTCTGTGGAGATGCCAGGAGCACCAGGAGATGAACCGGATCTACTGTCGATCGTGTGCAGTGTGTGTGTGCACTGTGTGTTCCCTAGTCGGGTCGCACAAGGGGCACGAGTGCATCAGCATCCGCGAGGCAGAGCAGGAGCTCAGGGTGAGAGACGATTGGGCATTATGTTTATACAACATTTCCCCTTTCTAAATAGTTTTTAATCGGTGATTTAACATGTGGCTTAAGATTCTAGTTAAACCTGTAGTTTTAGTAGTATACTAATGTTTAAATTTTGCCAACATTTGTTTAATGTTTTTGAAGTCATTTTGATCATACATTCTTTCTATTTTAAATTGCAATTCACATAGAGAACAACATTTATTTGAAATATAAATCTTTTGTAGAATTATAAAAGCTACTTTTGAGTAATGTGTACTTCCTGAATAGGAATATTAATTTCTTTATTAAAAAAATGTGTTGCTCATTGGTTTATCCACGTTAATTTCTCAGGGTTCACTAAAGAATAAGATGCAAAAAATACAAACAACTGAGAAGTCCATTCAGGAAAAACTCTCTGAGCTCTGTGAGAAAAAACGTGGTGTCCAGGTAAGTGCGAGAATGTTTGTTGATTTAATTGATTTAAAAGCGAGGTTTTTATTGTTACAGTTATTTATTTACTTATTTATTTTCATCTAAAACGGAATATTCTGTCATTAATTACTCATGTACCCTCATGTCGTTCCAAACCTGTAAGACCTTCATTCATCTTCAGAAGACAAATTAAGATATTCTTCGATGAAATCCAAGAGCTTTTGAACAGTTTAAAGAACTACCCCTTTAAGTTGCTCATGGGTTTATGCTCTTTTTGTCCAATGTTGTTATTAACTAAAATTATTTAAAGTCATTTTTGTTAATTGAAATAAAGCTGAAATAAAATAAAAAAAACAAACTTAAAAGTGCTTAAAAGAGGATTAGAAATGAAAAAAATTAAGTTTTAGTACTAAAATCACTAAAAGCTTTATAAATAAAAGTCACAAAGGAGCATACAACAGCATCAAATAAAGTGCAAACTCTGAACAGGAGCTTTTGCTTCCCTCGTGTTTTGTGATTCTTGCAGGCGGAGCTGGAGGACGTGCGGGCGGCCGTATTGCAGCAGTATCAGGCCATGCGGATGACTCTGGAGCAAGAGGAGGAGCAGGCCTTACTCTGTGTGACCCAGGAAGAGGACAGAGTGCTGGGAAGCATTGAAAAGCAGCTGGACACATTACAGGGTGCCTTGATATCTAGCCAGAGCATATTAAACACCCTGCAGGGAATGACCAATGCTGAAGGAGCGTCACAGTACCAAGACCAGGCCTTCATCATGGTATGACAAACAGCATTGATCTTAAACTGATCTAAATATTCGATAGAAAATGTCATTAATTTTTACTGGTTGTTTCAGGAATACAGCAAGATGGCAGGACGGTATGTAAAAAGGTTCAAATATTTGTTGATTATTATATAATTATGTTTATGAAGTAAAACTTATGTTTTTCTTCAGACTGCCTGAATTGTCTGATCCTGTTCAAAATCTTGAGACTCCTGAAGAGATAAATCATATCCGGCTGGACTGTCTCAATGATTGGACCGAGAGGAAACTGGAGACTGTGCTCATATCACTGCCTCATCGAGACCCTTTCAGACTGCTGTGTGAGTCTTTTACACACTTCACAGTAGAAATCATACAAGAATACTGGAATGACATTTAAAACTATAAAATGACCTATAGTGATGATGACTGTTACCGCAACAGAAGTTCGGTGCCGGTACCCAATGGTACTTTTTTTTGTTACTAAACTATTTGTGTAGTTACAAAAACATTTATTTCAGTGAAAAAAAAATAAGTCCAAAAGTCTAATTTTCAACATTTTGAACAATAGGGAACTAAAAACCTTTTCTTTCTTTCTTATTTGCCAGAAATTCTTTATAAATGTTTTTCTGAAAATCAAATGAAGGCATTAACCATTTATTTTAAATAAAAAAAAATAAAAAATAATAAGCCCTTTTATTTTTTGGCAAACATACCAAGGTTTACTGTTGAAATTAATAATTGGCAGAAAAAATGTGTGAATATTCCTTTAAAATGTTTTTTTAAAAAGCTAATAATTGTATAATTTATTTTCTACAATTAAGTGATTAATCTGGTTGTAATTTTTACTTTTATCATTTAATTGTTATATTTAATTTTGATCGAAAACTGAATATTTAAAGAAGTACATTATACTGTACAAAAGTAATACAAGAGTAATATATTTGTGTTACGTTAAAATGTAGTTGTATTTTATCAGGTTGCCATGAAGTTTCTGTGTGTATAAAGTATGATGATGCGAGTTTTCTCAAATGAAAGGGTAAAATTCTCGCGAACTGATTCTCACAGCAGCTCTGGAGATTCAATTTCTGGTGTTATCAGCGAGTATTACAGCGAGTGACGCGTGCTTCAGTATTTGTGTAGTAAACCAATATGCCTTTCTGCCATTCATACATACAGAGGCAAGAGGAACATGCATTTTTTGCATCTTAATATTCACAGTTCATATTGCAATTCAAATAAAGTGGCAGACCTACGTTTGATTCATTTTTCCTAAATTGACGAATTCTGTGGCATTGCGTGCTTTAGAGTAAATTACGTTTTTGTGAATGAACTCAATTTGGTTGGTACGCTTAAAAGTACCGAGGTGGGTACCCAACCCTATGAGAAACGCATTACAAAAGTAATGATATTACAGTAGTATATCACTTTTTGCTGTAACGCAGTGATATAACACATTACTAAAAATATTTGGGTAATATTGTTACGTGTTACAATCTCGGTAAGGCAATTTACAATTTTTTTTTATTCAAAATTAAGTGGTTAGAATTAGTATTATATTAAAGGGAAAATTCACCCAAAAATTTAAATTCTGTCTTCGTTTACTCGTTCCAAACCTGTTTGAGTTTCTTTTCTGAACCCAAAAGAAGAGAGTTTGATGAATATGGGTAATAACAGTTTCTGGTCCTCGTTGACTTGCATATAGTTTTGTCAATTCAGAATTCAACTGAAGAAAGAAACTCATACAGGTTTGAAACGACTTGAGGGTGAATAAATGATGACAGAATTTTGTATTTTTAAGTGAACTAACCCTTATAAAACAAGGATGAATTCAATTTATCAAAAGACATTTAAACGCTGTTCTTTTGAACTGTCCATTCGTCAAAGAATCCTGAAAAGATCAAATTTCCAAAATTTGTATTATGATGTTACTTGGAGCACAAAATCAGCATATTAGAATGATTTCTGAAAGATCAAGTGACTGACTAATGACTCCTGAAAATCACAGGTATAAATGACATTATTAAAATATATTAAATAAAAAAATATTTCACAATATTACTTTTTGTTACTTTTATTTTTTACCAAATAAATGCAGCACAGTTGAGAATAAGAAGGTTAATTAAAAAAATGAAAAATGCTGCCTGGTAAAGTAAAAATATTACTTGGGAATAGGAAGACACAAATATATTGTTTGACAGCTGATGTTTCTGTCTGCAGATGGGATAAGCCCAACTCTAGATCCTGATACTGTCCATCCCAAGCTGCTGCTGTCGGATGAGAACAGGACGGTGCAGTACAGCGAGACCCAGCAGGACTACCCCGAGCAGGAGTCACGCTTCAACATTTTCCCTCAGGTGCTGGGCTCTCGTGCCATAGACGGAGGCTGCTGCTACTGGGAAGTGGAGGTCTCTCAGGACGAGGGCCGCTGGAAGGTGGGGGTCTGTGATGGACAGATAGGCAGAAAGGGGCAAAAGGACATCTGCCGTATTGGTTTCTACCCTAATTCTTGGTGTTTAATATATGAGAAGGGAAAGGTGGAAGCCCTGCACGATAAGATAGCTTCACCTGTGTGTTCCGCTGAACTCTGGAAGGTCGGGGTGCTGCTGAATTTTAGTGAGGGTCGCTTGACTTTTTATAGTGTGGCCAGGGAGGGTTCTCTTTCTTTACTCTACAGTTTTGAGCATACGTTCACTGAGCCGCTATATCCGGCTCTGGTGGTTTCTAAAACTCAGCTCAGCATCTGTGATATATTTACCAAGACCACTACAGACTAGACTGTGTTTGTGCATTTTATTATAATTTTAAAGGAATACTTATATTTAGGCTATCCGAGATGTAGGTGACTTTCTTTCTCCAATATAAATTGTTAGCTGAGCCCATCATCCTTTGTGATTTATAAAGTTCTAGTCATGAAGAGGTAGCATTATATTGCAGATAAAAAACACAAAATAAACCCATGTGGCTTCTGATGATATATTGAGGTCTTGCGAAGCTAAATTATTCGTCTGTGCAAGAAACTAAACATTATTTATGTTTTTTTCCTGTAATCCATATCCTCAGACAAATGTGCGAATGTGAAATTATGCCAGTGTGGTTTGCAACAGGATCAAAAGAAAGTACCATTTGAACAAAATAATGTTCAGTTTCTTACACAGACTAATCGTTTCACTTCATAAGACCTCAAAACATCATCAGGAGCCACTTGGATTCATTTGGTGTTTTTGTATTAATTTTTCCCCTCTCAAAGTGACTCGTATGAATTACCAGAGACCATGGGTTTAGCTAGAAAACATCTTTAGTGTTCTACTGAAGAAAAAAGTCACCTATATCTTGGATGGCTTTAGGGTGAGTAAATAAACAGCATTTATTTTATTTACTATTGAAGTATTCCTTTAAGACTTAAGTAATACAAATCACTTTTACATTCCACAAATCATCATTTCCAACTGCTGAGCCTAAGAGTGTAAGAGGTCTTGAAAACACTTTTATCTGAGTGATTGATGATGATGATGGTATGTGCTGATTTTTAATGGGTAGGATTTAGATATATGACCTTTTAAAACTATTTCCAATCCAAATATTTTATATATCCATTTATATTTCAAATGGTGTTTTATCAAAACAATCTTGCACAGCCTTTTTACTTTTCTCAGCCATTTCTTGAACTTCTTTTTATGTTTTTGATAGGATTCATTTTATCACTTGAGATAAATAATTTTTATTTTTATATCAGGTAAAATATAAAATTGCACTGAATTCACATGTACACATTGAAATCAAATGAAGGCCAGGAGAAATATTAGTCCAAAAATCTGAAGACAACAGTCATTCAACATTCCAAATGAAACTCAGAGATTTTCAGCCTTTTTCAGCCTCGTAGTCAATCTAGAATAAATGTAATAATAAACATTGAGTTTTTCAACATGAAACGTTTCCATTCATTATCCAGGTTTATGATTATATATATATATATATATATATATATATATATATATATATATATATAGTATATCAATCAATTTTCTGATATTTACTAGCATATCTAGGTCATATTTTATAGCTTTTGCCAATGTTGAACTACTGTTGGCAGTGGAATATTTCAACCTGTGTATATCATGAATACTCCATTTCAACTCTAGATGGTAGTATTGTTCAATATCTAAACAGGAAATGTTGAAATGTAATTCATACTGAGGAAATCAAACAGATAGTTTGAACTGGGCTGCATTGCTTTATGAATTAAATTCAGATGATTCTTAAAAACAGTCTGATTTTTTTTTTCTGTACTGCATTGTATTGCCAGAAAAGCTTTTCTCTTTTGTGTGTGTGTGTGTGTGTTTTATAAATACCGATGTGCCCCCTCTAATTTCACCCGAGCTTCTGGTGGGAGGAGTCCATCAGGTGCAAGACAAAGTGAGTCATCTGTTCCAAGATCTCTGTACCCTCACACAGTTCAATTCATTTCAAATCAATACAAATTTCCCGGTTAATAAAGACAAATAAAAAGTGTAGAAAACATATAGTGAAGACGTGATAAGACCCTTTTGGAAAGTCAATACATGCTTGTATTGAAAGATTCAAGTGACCTCTGCCATGATAATAAATTATTCATTTGTTTATAGTGTACATTTTTTATGTATTGCACCTTTAGTTGACAAGTAAATCCAATTCATACAAATATCTGAAATGTCATCCAGTATTCTAATTTATTTTTTCATCTCACAATCTCACAAAACTGAAATGATTTCTTTCAGTTTTTGAAGCGAAATATAACAGTCTTTCAGTTTAGTGAGAGTCGCAATTTCACTTTTCCTCTTAAGTTCCACCTCCACATTTTTTAGGTAGTACATCTCTACAGGCAAACACTGCCATGGCAACAAACCTGTGCCCTAAGCCAGACTCTATCTCAGCGGTACAGACATTTAGTCAGGGGTCGTTATGCTCCCAGCTGCCTGAAAAACAGGTGCAGAGCCGCTCCGTCACTCCGCTGTAACTGGCAGAAATATCTGAGCTGCCTTACAGCTGCTCACACACGTTGTTTCTATCCCAGTGTGAATTTATACAGTTCAAAACAGCTGAGACATGAAGAGGACACCCAGTCCCAGTGAGATCAATCTAATTTACTGGAGAAATTCATTTGTCATGTTTTTTTTTTTCTAAAGGGCTGATTATACTTGATGCTAGATGTGTGCTGCTTTTGATATTCCAATAAAGAAACAAGCAAAGCTGTATTCGATGACCTCATTTGCACTTTTGTCTTTGTCTCTTGGGAAATCACTTTAATGTTCTGAATTGGTTCACTGTAAAAAATGATATGATCAATAAGTCACTTCAACATATGTTTTTCCCATTAGCTTCTGTATGTACATTTTTTCCTTTGAAATATCAGTTCCAAATAAGCATATGCAATAAGCATCAATAGAATCGCACTCACTTGTAATGTCTTTAAGAGCACTTTAATTAAAGCAATAGTTTACCCTACCTTGAAAATTTACTGAGAATTTACTCCCACAGGCCATACAAGAGATGAGTTTGCTTCTTCATCGTAACAGATCTGGAGAAATTTGACATTTTACTTTCGGGACTTCTGAAGTGAATGGGTGCCGTCAGAATGAGAGTTTAAACATCTAATGAAAACATCACAATTATCCACACAACTCCAAACCATCAGTTATGAACTTGTGAAGTGAAATCCATCAAGATGTTTTTAATATCAAACTGTTGCTTCAATCTAAAACACTATAATTATAAACTATAGGCCATATTATAAGAACAAAGTCCTGTATCCATAATATTGCTTCCTCCAAAACAGAAGTCATCTTGTCTGAATCAGGAGAGAAATATGCACAAATCAAGCACTGTTCGAAAGCAAAAACACAGTCCAAAACAGTTCTAGAACAATATGCTGGTGGATTTTGATGTGAAAGGGCAACAGGGAACAGACTTTTTCACTTTTTTTATAGCAGTATTATGATTTATGGTTTTACTCGTATTTTGGCCAGAATCAATGTTTAAACACCTTAATTATGGATTTGTTTCTTAAAAGCATGCAGCTGTTCATTTCACAATATATTAATTGATGGTCATGGCAATTACTTGGGGATTGTTGTGAGTAGGGGTGGGCGATATCTCGATATTTAAAATATATCGAGATATTTTTTAAACACGATATGGATTTTGACATATCGTAAATATCGATATATTGTTTATATTTAATTCTGATTCCGCCACTTTCCTTGTTTGCCTTCTCTGTGCTGTGCTCGCCCCCGCTCGCTCGCCCCCCGCCTCCTTGCTTTTGTCCCCCCTCCCCTCGCGTGTATAGAACTAGTCTCAAAAAAAAGGACAACTGGCTCCATTATATGGAGATACTTCGGTTTTCGGAATCGGGCGAACAGCAGGCAGATGTCTACTGTATGGCCCAATGATTTCCACGATGCAGAAAACGCGAAGGGAATCGCAGAATCCAGTCATAAAAACAGAATTTACAGTTTAACGCGGAATGGCACGGCATTTGTCAAATTTTGAATTAATTAATCAAAAGTAGGTCATTGCACTTATATCATATCACGATATGGACTAATATATGCAAATATTAAGCTGTAAAGGTCGATTTAAATATGAATCCTGCATGTCTGTGTTGGCGCAGAAGCGCGTCTTCATTCATTAAACACACAGAAGCGTGCGTGACGCTCGCGGTGATTTCAGCTTCTGTCATCTCACTAAATCAGGACGTAAACACATCCAGAACTGCTCTGACAGTCACTTCATGAGCATCTGACCGTTTGATTTGAGTAAAACTAGCGTCATATATCACATCATAGACTGTAGTATCACATACACAGAACTGTAACGGTTCGTCAAAATAAAAGTATTTGCCAGAAGTCTAGTACTATTGTTCAGCAGAATGTACATAGCCCACTACTATTACTATTAAAAAGAAACGAACATAATTTTTAAAGGAATAATCACACAACATTTCTTCCATGTTTTATTTTTAATAGTAAATCCCCTTTGTTTACCAAAAAATAAAGTTTGCTTAATTTTAAATAATTAAAAGATAAATTAAATTAATGTTTTATGCCTTCATTTGATAACCAGAAAAATGTAAATACACAGAATTTCTGAAGGGAAAAAACATTTCACATAAGGCTATTGTAAGAATTAGTGTAGAATTTTTTAAGAACTAATGAAGTTGTTTTTATGCATTTAAATAATTACACATGCTAAAACACAGAATTAGGTAACAATAAAACATATGGTGAAGAAAAAATAAAAAGTTTCATAGGGCCCTAAACATGTAATATTTGGCATATTTGTTTTTGCAGTAGTTTTTGGGGGGTTATTTTTCCTGTAAAGATATCGAGATATATATCGTATATCGAGATATAGCAAAATATATCGAGATATATTTTTTGCTCCATATCGCCCAGCCCTAGTTGTGAGTGATGATTTTATCAGCTGTTTGGACTCTCATTCTGATGGCACCCATTCCCTGCATATGTGTAATGCTAAATTTCTCCAAATCTGTTCTAATGAAGAAATAAACTCGGCTAGCCTGAGGGCGAGTAATTTTCAGAAAGTATACAGTTTTGGTGAAATGTTCCTTTAAGCCCTTTGATGTTCACGTGTATACAACATCTTCTTATATAATATCTATAGATGGTTCCCCTGGCAACAACACCTTTGACTGCTCCACATCCTGTAATATACCATTATACCTAACGGCAATCCAGAGTGCAAGGAGCTTTGGTCTGGGATTTGCAGACTTTTATTTGTGCCATTAAGGCAGATCTTATTTTTGTGTGATTTGACTTTGAATTCTCTGGGTACGTTGCCTCATCATTTTCTTCACTTATTATCGTTGTTCCCATGAGGATGTTCATTTCAGCCTTTAGCACAGATGGCCAGGGACAGAGGACATGACCAGCTGGCTAATGTACATATTCCAAGAGCTCTCTCAGAGGACAAGGCTTTTGACACTGTCCTCAGTGTGACTTCACTCGGAACACAATGTATACTGTATATTAAATGCCTTTCCACCTACTTGACCCTAGAATGCATCACCTAAAAACAGTGTTGGGAAGGTTACTTTGGAAATGTAATAGGCTACAGATTAGAAGTTACCTTATTTAAAATGTAATCTTAGTGTAACTATTTCAAATATTTTATTAAAGAAATGTAAATGATTACATTTGATTAGGCGTAATTTTCTACATTTTTAACAATTGTTTTCAAATATTAATCATTTTCAAACGTTTAAAGCAGGCAGGGTTAACTTTACAGTAGGACTCAATACTGGATAGTTTCAGGAGTGTCAAAATCCCTCTTCTCTTGAAATAAAATTATAATTATTTAACTTAAAGCACAGCCACCACAAAATCAGACTTTAGCAGCTATATTTACCTTGAGATCAAAAAAAGTGTTAATCTTAAAAAATAAAGCATATACATAAACACAAATAGGCAATAAAACAGTTATTGATTGCATGTGTCCTACTCTGTATCCTAAACTCCTGAAACATTGGTGACATATTTTAAAGCAGTCAATGCAATAGAAAAATAAAATAAAAAAATCTGGACTTATGTGAAAATATTCAGATTTAACTCCCTTTGTAATCTTTAACATTTTTTATAAGTAACTGTAATTTCATTACACATTTTTTCTTAGTAACTGTAACAGATTATGTTTACATTTATTTTGTAATGAAATTACATAATTCTGTTACATGCAACGGAAACATGTTACTCGCCAACACTGCCTAAAAAACACTGAAGGGGGGAAAAAAATTGTAGGTTGGAGACTTGGTTTATCCTTTGGTTATTAATTGTATGGTGTCAAATCTGAATGCTACTTTGAAGGAAAGTGCCATAGTTTAAGTCAAACAAATGATTGGTGACGTTTTTTGTTTTCACTGGAAGATCGAATTTTGATATTTGAAATAAGGTCATATTTTAATGAAGGATGCATGGATGAATCATTCACAATAAGATCAATAACATGCTTTTAGAAAAAAGAAAGGGTGAATTTTCATTTCGAGAATTTCTATTTCATGCCAACTGGATTCAAGGTTTCAAAATGACCCATACTGGATTTAATGGTTTTCTTCAAAGAAAAGACATATTGTTTTTAGCTTTATTTTATGTGTATTAAAATTATGTATTATCAAACTGTTTATTATTTTAATTTTCTGGTACACTCGAAGGACATCAACCTCATATTACTTGACACTTGTATATTTTTAAGCTGTTCCACCAACTTGAAATTCAAGAAGGGGCAGGTGTGGCCTAATGGCTAGAGAGTTGGACTTGTTACCTGAAGGTTGCAGGTTTGAGTCTCGGTGCTGGCAGGAGTTGTAGGTGGGGGGAGTGAATGAACAGTGCTCTCTTCCACCCTCAATACCCATGACTGAAGTGTCCTTGAGCAAGGAGGGGTTCACAGTTGCTCCCTGGGCACTGGATATAGCTGCCCACTGCTCTGGGTGTGTGTTCACGTCTCACTGCTGTGTGTGTGCACTTGGGTGGGTTAAATGCAGAGCACCAATTCTGAGTATGGGCTACCATACTTGGCACATGCCACGACTTTCACTCTCAGTCATAAGAATTCCATCTTAAAATGAAAAGTGACATAACCAGCTCCCTTTGGCAGCAAAATTAATTTAAGTGGAAATATTCACTTGAGGGAATTCAGGCACAGTCAACACATAAAGCATACTAACGACGATGTTGTTTCCTCTCTGAGGGTTTGACAGAGTATGTCAGTCCTTTAATTAAGCTGTCACTCAGTGAGACCACAATTAGGATGGATGGAACAGATCTCACAGTTAAGACTGACATTCTGGGTATTGTAATCGAAATAGACATAAGCTACTCAAAACAAATGTAAATACAGCACAAGCTCCTGAGCATGTTTAATGCTTTTAGGACTTTTACTGAGATGGCAGTAAGATGGCAATGTTTTCTGAGCTTTTTACACAGCTTTGTAAACTTACATTGGCAGTCTATTCAAACACGAGTCCATTTGTGTTTGTTGTGATGTTCACTCACAGTTGCAATTCACCTTACAGTATCAAAACTCTCATCCGGGTAACTGAAACCTGCATTGTAAGAAAATCAGGTCTGCAATTATTAATTAAGAGTTATGCTACACACAAGTACACACAAACAACATTAGTTTAAAATATGTATATATTTGCTTACTATACAGCATGTACTATATTGGACATGCTGTATATCTCCCACTTGATAAACTATATAAAAAAAAACAACAACAAGCAAACTGTATTTTATTGTCCAACTGAAATATTTCGATATTTAACGCTTACCGTACATAATGCCTCTCATATTACATGACTTGCCTGCTCTTGTTTCATACAAACGCAAATGACACCATGTAGCATTTCAATAATTAATTGAAAATTAAATCAGAGAACTTCAGTACTGTTATTTCTATAATATTGTTGTAGTGTTCTTTTTCTTAACAGAAGCATTAATGGGGTAGTTCACACAAAAATGACAATTCTGTCATTAATTAATCGCCCTCATGTGACATCAGTAGTTCAACCATTATTTTTCAAAGCTACGAGAATACTTTTTGTGCACAAAGAAAACAAAAGAAAAACGACTTTACTCAACAATTCATCTCTTCTGCGTCACTCTATAGCTCCATTTTGGAGAGTATCACATATGTAAACAATGCATGCAACGTATCTACACAGATATTGTTTACGTTCAGTTTAAAGTGTAAACAACTTAAACAGCATATGCGCATATGGTGCTGCTAACACAGAACAGCATACGTTGTCATTTTTGGGTGAACTGTCCCTTTAATAGTCTGATACTGTTTGGTCATTTTAGACAAATATATATATATATATATACATAAATAAATACATATATATAATAATGTTTCACATTATTGGAATGTTATCAAAATGCTGTTTGAACACAAAATAAAAATTGTGAACATGATTTAAAAAGGCTAAATGGTATTTAAAAAATAGTCACACTTGTAATTGGAAATGAACAATGCCAGGGGCTTAAGACGTCAGATTAAGATTTAATTTCCACGTATTTCTTTTTGCGATGAGTAGCCATGTAGTAGTCATTATCACATTTATATTAGGTGCTTGGGGCCTAAGCAGCAAAAAAAAATTGCTCTGTCTGTGCATTTATCCCATAAATCCTCTATGACTCCCAAAACGTTACTTGCCATGAGAATCCGGTTTGATCTCATCCGTGTCATTTCTTTCGAGACTTTGAGGCTGTTGGGAAATGCTCGACAGTGCAAGATCACATGGTCATTGTCTACCCCAGAGACAAGGGAGCATTGAGAAATTGTGTCGCTCATCAGTGACATTTAACTCTGCATGAGGGAATATAACTGTTTCAACGACTAGATATTGGCCTTCCTGTGGCAGTGCACATTTCCCTGCTGCTGGCTATAGCTTTCTCTTGCTGCTTTCATTAATCTTGCTCTGGATGACGTCATCACATTATTGCTGTCACATTAGGAGTCTAGGAGTCTCAAAGCAATTGTTGTTGAGAGATTGGGTTATTATAACTTCTAACATCTTAAGCACGCTCTAGAGATTTTTCCTTGAGTAATTGTTTAAATACCTCATGATTAAACATAGGTCACCATAATGATGTATGGATGAATATTTTCCAACTGTGTTGCAAACAATGTATGCAAAAAAGATACTGAAGTGAAGACCTTATTAAAGGGACCTTTATTTCCCTTTGTTTTTTGCAGAAGAGTGAAAATCATACAGGTTTAAAATGACATGAGGTGAGTAAATAGTGACAGAATATTCATTTTTAGGTGAACTATCCCAATGAACATTTTTAGTTTTGGAAAAATGAAAGAAATTTGACACTTGTGGCTTTTAATCTGTGTTTTATCAGTTAGCCATCAACATGATGATGATCATTTAAGATGATAAAACAGACTGAGAAAGATACATATATAATTTTTTTTCTGAGGCACTTACAAATGCTTTATTGAACATGCATTTCCTTTTCTCCAAAGTTTCACTAGACTGTAATGTAAAAAAGCCTACTGGCTAAAAACATGATTCAACTGAAAAAAAAACATATGATTGAATAACAAATACAAGCACTTGTCAAGATATTTCATGAGGTCTTTAATTTATGTTCCAGCCTCAACAACAGCACATTCATTTTCATGTCTTATTGCTGCTGTTCAAAGGGATTTTATAACAGCGACTGCTGTCACCTTCCTTTATCTGTCAATCCATTCCATGAAATGAGACATCTAGTAATTGGTGTCACAGAATTCTTTGTACCTCCTATACATGTATATATATCTCGCCTACAGCTCGCCTGTCTCATACAGAACCGACTGACACAAATGCCCACACAAATGCAGCTCTGACTGCCTGTGTCACCCAACATCGCTTCATTTTACCTGCCTTTGCCCCTGATTTATTCTAGTCATCATGGATCTGATTTCCTTCAGTCTGTCATGGCTGTGCTTTTAAGTGAGTAATGTAAACTTGAATATGCCTCAGTAAGTCAGTCAGCATTGTGATACTGTTATGACTGAATGACTGTCTGTCTATCTATCTATCTATCTATCTATCTATCTATCTATCTATCTGTCTGTCTGTCTGTCTGTCTGTCTGTCTGTCTATCTAATCTAAACTACCATTCAAATGCTTGAAGTCCTTTTTATAAATAATTTAATACTTCTGTTCAGCTAGTATGCATAAAATTGATCAAAAGTGACAGACATTTATATGAACCATGAACATTTTTCATAAAACATTACGTTTCACATATTCTGAAAATACATTGAAGTATTCTTAAAAAAAAAAGTTAATATACTTGTTATCTGAAAAACAATGCTACAGTCAGTTATTCTCCTTTGAAAATGTCTTTGTTTTGATTTGTGAAATCCTCCCACTGCCAGTTTACCCAATTGGGTTTCGGCACCCCTGGTTGCCAGTTGGCAAAAAACACAGCATATTTCATTTCATTAATCGTCAAGTGCACTTGTTCCCACTTGTGTCAACAATTTGGCAACCTGCATGTGTGTCAAGTCTGAGGAGTAGGGGCCAGGTGAAAAAAAAAAACCTCTCCAATATTTTGAATTTGGACTGCAATACCAAAGTCAACCACTCGGTGTCAATCCTACATAAAGCACCTTTAAAGGGATACTGCACCTTAAAATGAACATTTTTTCATTAATCACTTACCCCATGTCGTTCCAAACCCGTAAAAGCAACGTCCGTCTACAGAACACAACTTAAGATATTTTGGATGAAAACCTGGAGGCTTGAGACTGTCCCATAGACTGCCAAGTAAATAACAGTGTCAAGGTATGGGTTATTTTTGTTTTCTTCGCTTACAAAAAGTTTTCCCGTCGCTTCATATAACCCTAATTGCACGTCTGATGGCAGATTGAGTATTCTGACAACGACTTTTCATACCTTTTATGGACCTTGACACCGTTATTTACTTCAATCTATGGGACAGTCCCAAGCCTCCAGGTTTTCATCCAAAATATCTTAAGTTGTGTTCCGAAGACGAACGGAGGGAGCTTTTATGGTTTTGGAATGATATGGGGGTAAGTGATTAAGGACAAAATCCTTAAAATAATAATATTTCACTGTTTTTCTGTAGCCTGGGTGAGCATACTTTCTTTCACCAATCTTACCGACCTTGAATATTGTTGCATTAAGTTGTTTTTGTTGTTCGTGCAATATCTCCCACTGGAGACATTTTTCAAAATATATTTTTTATGATCCTCAAAGAGAGTTATATGGTTTTGGAACAACATGGGGGTGATTAAATGGTGACAAAATGTTCATTTTTTGGTGAGCTGTTTGTTTTGTTAATAAACTGAGGCATACAAATTAAGACATTATTTCAATAATGGACACATGATGACTGTTTGTCTAGTGGTGAATCGTATTTCTGTTAAGTTACAAGCTCTGCTGTGTATCCAAAAACATTACCTCTCCATCTATTATATGCTTGCCACCACCTCTCCATACATCTTAAGCCATTGTTTTCCATGCCAGACTGTTTTTCTCTGCACAGATCTCTTTCATTCATACTTTCATTCACTCTAACTGGCATCAAAGGCTGCTTTAATTTCAGCCTCATTTAGCAGAACAAAACATTTCAGCCTGAAAGCTACAATTTCGCTCTCGCTCTTTCCCTCCTCCTGTCCTTCTTCTCTTCAGAGCTGTCCTCATTTTCCCTGTTGTCTAAAGTTAATACTCCCACTCCTGTTCCTTCTTCCTCCCACACGTCTGTGCTTTATGTATTGAAAGAGAGCCTGGGGCTACAGCTAGCAAGCCCTGCGCCCCTGCTGTTGTGTGCAGCATCGCCATGGTCGATGATTTCTAAAACCTCCGATCTTTCCAGCGTTTCTCATTGGAGCTGACAACTCTGCTCGATGAAGCCACCTGCTAGACCGAAGCACAAGGGCTAAATGCGATTTGTCACCACAGATCACACTACCTACTGATTTAATTGCCCTCTAATTGGAGCTTTTATCCCAGTAGTAATTCATGAGAACAATTAAACCAGAGGAGGGTTCAGTCATGAAGACCGACAACCCCTTTTTGTGGCTGAATCTTCACATTTCACTTCATTCATTCATCCTGGGTCATTCTAAACCCCAGGCAAAAGGATCTTTATCTATTTCCTGCATTCTGAGCTTATATGTATCTCAGTTTTGAGTTTATATTTCTGATGAGATGGCTAATTTGTGAAAATGTGTACAATTTGTGAAAAAATGAACGTATGTTACGAACTGGCAAATTTGTAGGAATTTGTACAAAATCATACAAGGTCATATGAATTCGTACAAATTAGCCACCTTGTTAAATTTGTATAAATTGTTTGTGAGATAGCATTGCAATTTGTGACTTTATATCTCAAAGTTCAAAACAAATTCAGAATTGTGAGATATTAATTTAGAATTTAAAGAAAAAAATTTTATTGTAAGATATTAATTTAGAATTTAAAGAAAAATGTTTAATTGTAAGATAAAAAGTCGCAATGACCTTTTAAATTTTTTATCCTATGGTGGAAACAACTTCTGCAAAACTTTGCACCACCAGGTTGGAGGGGGGGGGGGGGGGGGGGTCTTCAGGATGATGATAAGTCAGGGTAAAGGAATAGTTCGCCCAAAAATGTAAATTCTATCATCATTTACTCACCCTCAGGGGGTTCCAAACCTGTGTGTGTTTCTTTCTTATTTTGAACACAAAAGAAAATATTGTGAAGAATATTGTAGGACCTCATTGACTTCCATTGTAAGGCAAGATATATTATGTAAGTCAATGAAGACCATCAACCGTTCAATTACCAGCGTTCTTCAAAATATCTTCTTTTATGTTCAACATAAGAAAGAAACTCATACAGGTTTGGAACGACATGAGGGTGAGTAAATGATGACAAAATGTTCATTTTTGGGTGAACTATGCCTTTAAGTGCAGTGTAAAATGTTCTTAAAATGTCATTGGTTTTATCCTCCTGTACTTTATAGAACAATGTTGACAAGTTTCAAGCATAAATGTATACACACACTCACAGGCACCAATCTAAATACAGAACCATGGATAAATTGATCTCTGAGCAAAAGTAAGTTGTAAAAGTCAAACAAACACCATCACGACTATTTAACAAGTGACAGTGATTCCAGCAATGAATATATGATGCTTGAGTTCCATCAGATGTGTGAGAACTTGATAGACAAGATGATTCTGGCAGACAATGACACTCAGTTTCCCCCACTGTGTGCTGACACTCTTAGCCTTTTGAGCTTCCTTTTAGAGATTTTTTCAACGCTGGCCTAAAAGGAATCTTTTTTTACCTGCAATAAAAATGTCAGGTGTTAAAGGCTTCCAGTAAAAACCTGACATTTCTTGGACTGAATGGATTCGTGACCTGGATATTAAGATGTAAGGACGGTCTCGACAGAGCGGGAGCACCAGGGCATTTTAACACTCAGGCTAATGTGAGACTTCATAACTAAAGTGACAGCATGGAGAGAATGTCACATGTCATCAAACCTTTAAACCTAATTGCTAAATCACACAAACATTACTTTATTTTCAACAAGTTTTTACTGCGTTTAGTTTCAAAATTGCCAAAATATGCCCAAAGATGGGACATTTGCCCAGTTTTAAAATTCTTCTCCATCATGTCATACCCAATCATGTTGCCAATTGACCTAATTAGTTGCAGCTGTTCCTTATATGTACACTGTTAAAAATTCTGCTGTGATTTTACAGTAAATTACTGGCTACTAATTGCATTACTTTCACAGTAATTTACAGTAAGAAATTTAATGTAAATTACAGTAAAATTACAGTTGTGTACAGTCATTTCACAGTTATTGATATCACATCATTACTGTAATTTCACAGTGCATAACTGTATAAATATAGTTATCAGCTGTAACTTGAATAGTAATTCATTGTGTTTCAGCTGTAAAAGTAATGCAATTAGTAGCCAGTAATTAACTGTGAACTTACAATTTAATACAGTAATGCAATATGATGACATAAAAGTAGTAAAAAAAAGATTAAACAATAGTTTCCACAATTGATTTTATTTTCAATAAAATTGATACAACAGTATCATAACAAACGTTGCAAAAGTCATTGCATAACAGCGGGCAGGAGTCGGCAACGGGCAATGTTTAAACCTGCTTTTACCCTCTTAACATCCTTGATGTGTCATTACAAGTGCACAGCCAATGTGAATGATTCCTTCAGAGTGAACACGAGTGAATCTGACTGCAGTAGATGTGAAAAATATGAATAAAAATGAAGTTAATTCGGCCAGCGCTCATACCTGTATTTACATTCTGTTTTCGATTGAAGTCCAAAGTAGTCGATTGTCAAGTTCACGCGCGTGATCATAGGTAACTAAACATATACTAAACAAAAACTTCATTTTTATTCATATTTTTCACATCTACTGCAGTCAGATTCACTCGTGTTCACTCTGAAGGAATCACTCACATTGGCTGTGCACTTGTAATGACACATCAAGGATGTTAAGAGGGTAAAAGCAGGTTTAAACATTGCCCCATTGAAGTGAACAGGGTGCAAATTTTAAAAAGAGGATAAAAAGTGTAGGCAACACCGATTTTTGTTGTTGTTCTCTGTATTGACAGCACTCCAAATTTACAAAAAAATTAGCTCAATGTTAAAATTGACCGGAGTTCTCCTATAACACAAAATCTGATTATGTTGCCATCCATTCAAAATCCACAAGTTTGCGCAGCAAAGAACACACTTACGGATTGATGCCTCCCTGCTTCTTCTTGGATTTAGATCCTGTATCAGGGTTGATGACCAGGAAGCACCTAAGACTAGGGCTGCAACTAACGATTATTTTGATAATCGATTAATCTGTCTATTATTTTTTACGATTAATCGATTAATCGGTTTATGTGCTTATATTTTAGTTTTTTCCATTTTTTCCCCAAGTAAATTATTAATAAATGGTCTTTATCCTTCAGCATAGATTTTTAAGAGATTTTAACCATTTTGCATTGTCATATCCTCATTAAAAATATACCTGGAGTTGTTTTATTGTGTTAGTAATCCTTTGTCGAACTCTTCTGCAATCAAAACACTGACCCATACTCTAGCAAATTTCTCTTTTTTACTCTTTTTTACTCAAATTTACTCTTCTTTTTTGAAGGCTCAAAGTAAAGTACTCCCACATCCTGCTGAATGCTGCAGAGACGCTGTTCGGGAAGCACGTGACAAAACGAGGCCAGCTATTGGCTATTCGCTACTTCTCCTGCTGTACTGGCTGAGTAAAACCTCCGGTGGCTCATTACTGCCACACTTTGGTCACCGCAGATTTGAAATATGCACGAAATGAGCCGCTTACGGCAAATAAGTTATTTAGCAACGAATCGATGACTAAATTAGTTGACAACTATTTTAATAATCGATTTTAATCGATTAAATCGATTCGTTGTTTCAGCTCTACCTAAGACCACAAAAAAAAAAAAAAAAAACATTTCAAAGTCTGAGAGATTCCCTATTTTTGTTATATATTTGAAAATACAGTCTAACATTAGAATATATTTTACACTGATTATTTTTCAATAATCCATTTAGTTTTTCTAATTTGCTATTTGCTGACCACAACAGCACATGCAAAACACCTTAGGGCAGCGGTTCTCAATTGCAGTCCTCGCGCCCCACTGCTCTGCACATTTTGAACGTTTCTCTTAGCGCTTCAGACATTTGTTCTATTCGAACATAAGTGCCCTGCGAAGTGGACATCACAGGATATTCAGCCATGATTCCAGTTCGAAGCGAACGTAGCTATATGTTCCAATCAAAGTGCATTGAAGTGTGCAAGACGTGAATTTAAATTGTATTGATTTACAGAGGTATATGATGTCACAGTTGTCCATGTTTAAAGACGCTGCACAGCACAAATCAGTGAATGAATGTTTCGATGTGAGGTAAACTTCAACAGATTTCCCCTGCTCGGAGAGTAGGGAGCAATGAACAATTGGAACACAGTTCATTCACGGAGTTCATTTCTAACGAGCTGATTATCTATATATGAATCAGGTGTGTTAACAAAGAGAAACATGCAAAATATGCAGAGCAGTGGGGCGCGAGGACTGGAATTGAAAACCGCTGCCTTAGGGTAAGAAGTGCTCATTCCTGTAGCTGGATATCTACCTTTTGTTGGATCAGACTGAACTCTGCAGGAAGGTAGATATCCAGAAACAGGAATGAGCACCTCTTACCCAAGGTGTTTTAAAAACAGTCTTAATTTTATGGACGGAAAGACAGGAGTCACGATATACAGTGAAATGGGATTATTAAGCTTCAAAAAGTGACAGTTTTAAGACATGCAATTGCACGTTTGAAAGTGAAAACTGTTGCACATCCACCAGGTTTGAGTTCATTCATGACTCGTGGTTTCAGAGCAGTTTGTAATAATGTGCAGTACTCAAAGAAATGGTTAACTTAAAAATTAAAATTTGCTGATAATTTATATTTGTATTTTGGATTGTCATTCCATCATTGGATGCTCCATTCACTTTAGCCTGAAATGAAACCCTAAAAATCTGAAATTCTGTTCTGATGAAGAAATAAACTATAAATTATCAGCAAATAAATTTTTTTGGGGTGAACTGTTCCTTTAATAAGTACTGTTTACATTTATAATATGCTGTTGATGAATTTTGAGTTTACTTTATGGCGTTTACATTTCTAAACATATTTTGCTATTAATTTTAATAATGGAGTGAGATTTTTTCAGACATGGAATGGTGATAGGAATCTGTTCGCCGTGTTTTGCCTAGGGATGCAATGTTCAAGTCAAGTCTGTCTCTTCATCACAGTGAAAATACAATATATTAACAATTTAACACTGGTATCAGATTGGTACTCTGTATCGGCCGATAAAAGTCTTAAAGGGATGGTTCGGAGTAAAATCAACCTAGGCTCCTTTGCACCATGACCTCGAGCCAAACACCCCCCAGAAGCCTTTTTACCCTTGGTTGAACATTATTAAAAGTTAGAGCTTATTTAGAGATATCAGCCGGATGGCTTAGTGCAGGCGCTAATGGATCCTAGGCTATATCTGGTAAATTACCCCACTAATAATGCCCAGAATGGTGCCAAACTTCTACAGTAGTACAAATAGGTTCTGTACTCATAAAACAAGGCTTTGGAAAGTTTGAAAGTACATCATTAGTTTATTTAAATAACACTTGTCTGACGGCTCATGCTACCGCTAACCCAGACGTCGACCTCACTTCAGTGGCTTGGGAAAAGCACGTAAAAGTCCTGGCAGAAAGCGCTGCATAAAGCTGTAGTGTAACGACAAATAATTTCTTTTTTTCCGAACTGTTAACAACTTACTGTTAACTAATAATTGTTGCAAACTGGTAATACCAACAAAATATGAGTGCATTCCTGGAACTGGGCATTGTTACACTACATCCTTATGACAGCGCTTTCTGCCAGGACTTTTTTGTGCCAGGACTTTTTTGTGCTTTTCCCAAGCCACCTTTCTGGGGCTTGAAAGCGGTTATAACATTGCAGTCTATAAGCGGGATCAGAAAGCTCTCGGACTTCTTAAAATTATCTTAATTTGTGTTGAACAAAATTGTTTGGAACATCATGAGGGAGTGTAATTAATGAGACTTTACATTTTTGAGTGAACTAACCCTTTAATAGCTTAAGTAAACATCTTACTGCATAACTAATTCTAGCTTAAAACAAAGACTCATTAGTCGTTAGTTTCGTTAGTCTGTTCCGAAGTTGGAACACAACTTACATTAGACTGACATCCATTCAAAGTCAATGAGCTTCCTGATCAGTGTCCAGACTTGCTGGTTTATGTGTCCTCTCTGCCTCTTTTATTTTGTACCTGTCTCTGGGTTGATGCCCAAGAAGCACATATAAACAAAAAGACAGAGAAGAAAGATATTAGTTTAATTCAAGTGGGATTAAAAAGGTTTCAGTTCCCAGTCATCACCTTCAGTGGGTCACTGCTGTTGCAGTACTGAGCAAAACTAAAATTAGCTCAGTTTTAACAAGGTGACATTACTTGGATTCAATTAAACAGCAACCATTTAAATAACAGCAACTGAAAAACATTTACATCACAAACACACAGTCAAGAATAGTCCTGCAAAAAAGTAAGTTAAATGTGTGTGATTTACCCAGGCAATGCATTTGCACACAACAATTTACATCATTTACACGTACTGTTTGCAGAGGATGGAGGAAGAGCCTGTTGCAAGTATCTCCATGTGGCTGTTTCTGCTTGCACTCTACCTCCTAGAATTATTACCCGTTCACAGACAAAATGGCTCCTAATATCTCCAGATGTCGACCTGTTTTACTTTAGAATAGCACAGCTAACGAAGCTCCACTAATTCAGTGATAAAAACATTTATTTTCCTATATCTTTTTTATAAAATGCACTTTATTTTTTCTGTTGACGAGACAGACAACGGCTGCTCCGTTTCACACACATGGCAGAAAAATATGGACGACGCCCAGCTAGCTAACATAATAATTTGAGATTAATTTATTCCACCCTTGCACAAATCCAAAACACTATAATGTATCTAGTTGATCATAACTGTCATAATACACACATTAAGGCCACAGCTTACCTTATAACTTTATTTCTCGGTGGTAGAAAAATGCTGTGGGAAAAGAGAGCGCTGTTAGAGTAACGAACGTTAACTAAGAAAAGCATTAAGCAAAGCTAAAGTTCAATTTTTACGGTGTAGTTAACGTGAAGCCTCACAGTTAATAACTTAATATGGTACTACTAGCTATACACTTATTAACACAACCAACGTCTGATCATTCAAATTTGCGCGCTCAAACCAAGACAGGTTTAAAGTTACAAAAACATGAAACAGAACTTAACTAACGCTAATTTGGTTCATACTTTTAAATAACATGAAATTTCATATTAAAAACAGTCATCAAATTGACAAAGTTTGAAATTAAACACTTACCGCACTGAATCCGTCGAGTGAGACCATGAAGGAGATCAGGCCAGGGAGCTCCGGGGGAGCCCAGATGACGCAGTTGCAGCGCGAAAATGACGGAATTCACAGTAGTTTCTTGTAAAAGCCCCGCGCCTGCATTATTTTCACAGTAAAAGTCTAAATACGGTATTATATTGTGAAATATCACAGTTAAAGCCTGTGAAGTGGTAATAATGTAATTACCTGTGAAATATTACAGTTATATATTGTGAAATCCTGGAAATATTTTACATTTAACTTTTCCGGCCTCTTATTGCTACCTGTCCAAAGTGTTTTGGAATGTGTAGCTCTCATGAAATCCAAAATGAGCCAATATTTGCCATGACATTTCAAATTGTCTCACTTTCATCATTTGATATGTTATCTATATTCTATTGTGAATAAAATATAAATTGAATGAGATTTGTAAATTATTCCATTCCTTTTTTACTCACAATTTGTCCAGTGTCCTGACCTTTTTGGATCGGGTTTGTATATATATCATTTATTTACTTATTTTTGATCTCATCCATTTTTAAAAAGAAGTCATAACTCGATCTTCTGGTAAAATGACCAAAATGACCTTTCCAGTGGCTTCTCCAATCATTTCATCTGCTTAAAGTACAACTCTTACTTACAGCCGACTACAACCTCATATTCAGATTTTTCTATGATCAACAAACAGTGGGTAGAACCCTAATTTATTATTATTATTATTTTTTTTTTTACTCTTCACGATATGAAAAAAAATAGTTCTAATATTGGTGACTAAGCTGACTTTAAATAATATATTTTACATAAATTAGCTGTGTTTGTGCTGAAAAGATTGGCAGTGACTTAATTTCAATACTGTTCTGCACACTTTCAGTGCAATTAGTTAAATGGTGCTGCTAGAAAATAAGATGCAGAATTTTGTGTTTAAAATACCATCTTCGCAAATGTGTAATTAATTATTTCTGCAAAAGAAATTGTAACTTTAGCGACGAAAGGAGACCACATGTGCTCAAATACAACCTCATTATAGCTGCAGTTAGTCATTCAAATAGATGAATATTTAAAACCTCAACATACCAATGAGTTTTATCCTTGACCTAAGTCTGAATTTGCAAACTGTAGATAATAATTGTCTGGTGTAGGAGGTAAAACCTACAACACTTGAAGGAATTTTCAATGCCAATATGTCATGGTGTTTGTATGTAACCTGGTACACTATCGGATAAAATGTGCAAAATTATCCTGTTGACTCCGTGGTACGAAAATCTCCCAAAGGAAGAATAATGCATTGGGTATTTATATACATAGTGTTTAATATTTGAAAGTCAATATATAGCAAAAGGGGAAAAAACTTAGCTTTCAGTGTCCAGGACCTGTGGATGTGGGATCTGGGGGTGCTTTCATATATAGCAAATAAATAGTTCAGTGTTAAGAGGGACAGGGATGGGTAGGGGGGGGGGGGGGGGGGGGGTGTCAAGTTCGGGAGCGGGTGGGTGGGATCACCTGTGATGTAGAGGGGAGTGGGTGGGTAGGATCACCTGTGATGTAGACGGCTTTATGAGTGAGATGGGTTCCATAAATATCCTGGAGGGAGGGGAGAGAGACACCAATGATCTTCAGAGCTGCTCTCACTATGCGTTGCAGAGTCTTTCGACAGGACGCATTGCAGGCGCCATACCAAACAGTGATGGAGCTCGTCGGGATGCTCTCGATGGTGTCTCTGTAGAAGGTGTATATGATGGGGGGTGGGGCTCTGGCTCTTCTCAGTTTGTGGAGGAAGTAAAGACGCTGCTGTTATTTCTTGGCCAGTGCTGCTGTGTTTTCAGTCCAGGAGAGGTCCTCTGTGATGTGCACACCCAGGAACTTGGTGCTGCTTTCTTTCTCCACAGTCCCACCGTTGATGTTCAGTGCTCTCCTGAAGTCAACAACAATCTCCTTCATCTTCTCCACGTTCAGAGAGAGATTGTTGTCACTGCACCATCCGGCCAGGCAGCTCACCTCTCCTGTAGTTTGTCTCATCTTTGTCGTGTCATCCGCAAACTTAATGAAGAGGTTGGAGCATTGTGACAGTGTGCAGTCATGGGTCAGTAGAGTGAAGAGGAGGGAGCTCAGCACACATCCTTGGGGGGCCTCAGTGTTCAGTGTGATGGTGCTGGATGTGTTGCTGCCGACCCGTACTGCCTGATGTCTTCCAGTCAGAAAGTCCAACAGCCAGTTGCACAGCGAAGTGTCAAGCCCCAGCTGGACCAGTTTGTAAATGAGCTGTTGAGGGATGATTGTGTTGAATGCTGAACTGAAGTCTATGAACAGCATTCTGACGTATGAGTCTTTTTTGTCCAGATGTGTGAGTGCTGAGTGGACGGCAGTGGTGATGGCATCATCGGTCGACCTGTTGGACCGATATGCAAACTGGAAGGGGTCCAGAGAGTGGGGGGGGGCAGACTTGATGTGGTGCATGACTAGCCGTTCAAAGCACTTCATGAGGATGGGAGTAAGTGCAACAGGACGGTAGTCATTGAAGCAGGATGGAGATGGCTTCTTTGGAACTGGAATGATGGTAGTAGTTTTGAAACATGTGGCAACAACAGCCTGACTAAGTGAGATGTTGAAAATGTCTGTGAAGACATCAGTGAGTTCTGCTGCACAGTCTCTCGGTACACGCCCAGGGATGTTGTCAGGACCCGGAGCTTTGCGTGCATTGATCCTGCTGAAGGATCTCCTCACACTGTCTGGGGTCAGTGTCATCACCTGGTCGCCGGGAGGAGGTGGAGTCTTCAGTGCAGTGGTGCTGTTTCGTTGCTCAAAGCAAGCGAAGAAGGTGTTCAGCTCATTCAGCAGAGAGATGTTGCTGTCACAGGTCCATGGTGGGGGCTTTTAGTCCGTAATGGTTTGTATCCCCTGCCACAGGCTCCTAGTGTCTCTGCTGTTGCTGAATTGAAGGGCTATCCTCCCGGAGTATGAGTTTTGGTGACTTTAATGAGTGGTCTATATGCAGGCATTAGCATGACAGTGATGTGGTCTGAGGCACCAAGGTGGGGGGGGGGGGCTCTCTAAGCTCCTCTCTGTGTGGTGTAAACAAAGCACAAAATGTTATTACCTCGTGTTGGAAAGTTAATGTGTTGGTGTATTTTTGGAAACACACTCTTTAAGTCAGCATGGTTGAAATCCCCAGCTATGATGAGACATCAGGGTGTGCTGTTTGATGCTCACTGATGTGGTGGTACGGTATGTGCCTTCCTGTATATTAGATGGGCTCTGGCCCAGAGACGGGCTGTTGTGCTTCTACAATTCCTTAAGGGTTTTAGCTTCTAAGAGTCCATGGAGTTATAATCCAAAAGTTGTCTAAACATACTGTATCAAGGAGCCAAGAGTAGCTGCACTCTCATGACTTATCAAAATTGATTTATTGACACCCAATGCTTTCAGTGCTTTTTATTGTACCATTTGATCTTGAGTTACGTAGGCAATTATAAGCTTCAGAGCTTTTCATTTTCACTTGTGAACCTGAAAAGCTACTAATGCTTTTCAAAATCTATTTGAAGTTCTTTCAGCATTTAAACCAGATTTCTGTCACACTGAAGGCTGTACAGACTTTCTTTAAAGCCCTGGTGCTGTCATAATACTGTCACAATTTATGATAACAAAACAGGTTTTTTTCTTTTGACTGGAAGTAAGAAAAAAGAATTCATCAGTGGCTTCACTTAGCAATTTTGTGGAGAACAGAATTTGTGTGTATAAAAGGCAAGTTTATAATTTCGCACAACTTGAAAGTGGCTGTCTACATTTTCAATACACAAATTAAAATTAGACTATATGTGACCCTGGAGCACTAAACCAGTCTTAAGTCGCTGGGGTATATTTATAGCAATAGATAAAAAAAAAAAAAAAAAAAAAATATATATATATATATATTGTATGGGTCAAAATTATCCATTTTTCTTTTATGCCAAAAATCATTAGGATATTAAGTAAAGATCATGTTCCATGAAGATATTTTGTCAATTTCCTACCATAAATATATAAAAAATGTATTTTTGTTTAGTAATATACATTGCTAAGAACTTAATTTGGACAACTTTATAGACCATTTTCTCAATATTTAATTTTTTTTGCACCTTCAGATGCCATATTTTCAAATCTCAACCAAATATTATCAGATCCTAACAAAAAAAAACATCAATGGAAAGCTGATTTATGAGGTATAAACCTCAATTTCTAAAAAAAGGAAATTCCATTTATCAATTTACTCATTTTCTCACATTCATAAAATAATATTTTTTTTATGTTTTTATCCATACAATGAAAGTCATTTGGTGATGATGATGATGAAATGACAATCAAAATAAAACAATAAATAAATAAAGCAATTCCTGAGTGAAAATGGTGTATTCTGTGATCTTGTAATGTTTATCATGTCTTTAATATTATTATCAAATTCAAAAGTAACATTAGCTAATCTCAAGCCAATACTGAATTACTGTAAATCAGTCAGTTCCAGATGAGTGGAGAACTGAAAAGGGGTTTAAAAGGAGGTCAGTATAGTGCACAGTAATAGCCAGTGTCTTTGATTTGATCATGATTAGGTCATGTTTGTTCAGTTTTGGACTGGGTTGACTAAGTTTGTAAGCCATGAGCCTTTATAGGGATCTCGCTGCCCCTTTCAGGTTTAGTCAATGTAAAGGAACAAACTACCCTCTAATGACTGCTCTCAGATCAATGCTATCCTTAAAAGCAGAGCAACAAAATAAACAAAGCTCCTTCTCGACATGTTTTGATAGATCTAACTGGCTTCTCGGAGCTCAGATCTATGGGTAATCCATACAGATGTGTGTAGGTGGTAGAATTAAACGTTTGCTTTCTGCAGTCTTGTTAGCCCTGTTGAATCATTATATTTTCCTTTCGTGCACAAGCTCTTGTTCATGCACAAGCTAAAATTCGGCTGCTTTTCAGTGTGCAGAAAAATACTCAATTCTCTGTACCTTTCCTTTACACACAGAATAACTATAACTATGTTAACATTGATATAACATTGTGAATGAATGCTGCAGTGATGCTAGAATAAAACAGGATTTCATTGCTGCAATGCAGTGCTCTTGAAAAAACAACATCGGAGCAGTTACACAGCAAAGATGTGATGGAGGGCCGTGAGAATGCATTGATATGCACATTCCCTTATTCTCAAAAGCCTGCGTCTGGCATTTATAAATGCCTCTATCCTTAGAGATGCAAAGATTTTGGATGATTAATGAATATTGTTTATTTTCATTCAGATTTGTAATGTGCCTTTTTAACAACCGCAGTATCAACACATTTAACACTTGTCCTCTTTTTCATTTTTCATTTTTTTTTTCAGAGCTAGTTGGAGCAGCTTCATCAAAGGAAACTATTGATTTAATTTCTTACAAAGGCCCTTTTTTCCAAGACTACTGCTAAAATTATGTGGTCTTATCTTGGTATTATATGTTGTCTGTAAAAATGTGTAACAAAAAAAAATTCTGCTGACAGACATCTTGACAATCTGATTAACTACTGTATACCCAAAGTTGAATTACATGAAGTGAAAAGCCTTGAAACTGTTATTAGAGATCTGATGAGTGATATTTATTTAGTATATGAATACTGCATTCGCACAGCTTTTATAGGCCTAATTTAAGGACAGTCATAGAAACTCAATTGTACTTCATTAAAATAAGGTCTGGTTTATAGCAGACTGTGATTTACCTTGATGCAAAATCCAATGTGTCAATTGAAATCCAAAATAAATGAAACAGTACTTTGCAAAAAGAAGCTATTGTTTCGAGTCTAGCAGGCTGAAAACTGAATACTTTGATTAGTCTCGATGCTGCAAAAATTCATCATTTATCAGATTGATGCAATGTTCTTTGTTTAGGTGTCTAATAAATTACTTCATAATTGTCTCTGCAATTTTTTTCACAATACAAACCAACAGTCATTTAAATGTAATGGCCCTCAACACTGCAGTATTCAGTATCCAGCTCTTGTGGGAAGAAGCACACTGAACTGAATGTGCAAATTACTGTTCTCATTAAAGTCGTATGATCCTTATAATCATTTTAATTGCCCTGTTCAATGAATGAGTCAACACATACTGGAAATCCTAGTAATGACACAAATCAAAACCAAGAGAGACTGGGTAACATGTAGCCGACCACTTATTACAAACAGGACAGATTTGATCTTGATCACATTTTTTTTCAATACAATACTGAGCTGCCGGACATTTGATTCCTTCCCTTAAATAGATTCAGAAGTTAAATAGGGTTAAACTGTTTCTAGGAATTTGTTTCAGTTGGAGGAAATGTGTTTTACCGTTAGGTAAACTATATATATATATATATATATATATATATATATATATATATATATATAGTTTACCTAACGGTATATATATATATATATATATATTCATATCATAATCTTTTTCTCAACATTCTCTTGCTAGCAAACAGTAAATTTTTACAAGAATTCTTGGGTAAAAAAACCTCACAAACGCTTATCAGTAGAACTCACAATGAATGATAGAGGCATGCTTATATAATATTATTCAAGTTCATGCCTCACTGGGAAAACAAGGACATTGAAAGCTGAGTGTGAGTAACCTTTTTGCTACTGTATGACGTTTAAATATTAAACATTATGTTGGCAAGACATTTCTGTTTAAAGAGTGTGTGGGTTGGTGTCTCATGAGATTACCTCAGAATTCTATGTGGGCTGCTTTCATGTTCAAACTATACAGTCAGTGCATGCTTTTACACTCCTGTGGTGGATTTTCTTACTACAGAGTCACAGCTGAAGCAGTTCTCATGAGCAAATGTGTTGTAAGCTATCAGAGTGAGGTATTTTAGAGACAGGGTTATTTAGATGAACAGATCATATATGGCACCTACTTCTCACCACCTGAAACCATCAGTTATCTTCAGATCAATATGTAGCTAAAGATTAACCACATTCACCTATTTGCCATCTTTGAAGAAACAATCTGATTGCATGATTGCCTTCATAGCAGCAGGCAAGCTATTTGTTGCCTTAACGTATGACACTTCTGCAACATAATATATCAACATTCACATTTATGAAGGTGTCTGAAATGCATTTGTAAGCAGTGCTACAACCACTATAAACACAAGGGACACTCTCCCCTCTAAATATTGTGATCGCTGGTCAACCGATGTGTTTTAAAGGATTTAATAGGCTACTTCAGTATTAGTTTCCTCTCAGTCATCCTTGTTTGAAAGTTAACAACTTTTTAAATCTTCTTTCAGCTATGAAAATCGTTACAAAACCACTTCTTAGACTGTAAAGATATAGAGATATTTCAGAAATATTAACAGAATGCTAGTATCCTGTTTAGCTACTGTCTTATAGCAGCCAGTGGCTCCATTCATTCGTATTTCTGTGAGCAATCTGTCTGTCACGTGTCCACGAGCGCGCTGTGTCTATTACGGTAGACAGAGCTGCGCTGATATTGTATGTGTGACATTACGGTACATTTATAGATCCGTCAGAGTCTTGGTTGTTTGCAAACCCAAAGAACACTGCAATGTAAGTTTATCAAGAGAAAAATCGGAAGGCATACCGAGAATAGCGCAGCAGAAAACCAGAAGCTTCTTTCAACCACACTGGTGAGAAAAATATGAATTTATTAGAGATTCAATATCTTTGCGCGGTCGCTACGCCTATCAACCTCACATAGTTATACACAGGAGTAACGTTAGTCTTGTTATAACAGTGAATCGGACTCGGTGTCGCAGGAATGGTAGCCTGGAGTAAGAATACGCTTTTTCTGATTTAGGAAGTTTCTTTTAATTCACTCTTAAGACCACAGACCACGCTTGATGCTGCTCAACATGTGTTTTATAAAGTAATATGAAACACACAAACAGCTCGAGTGACAGCTTACTGTTTCACAAAACGCAGGCTTGTTTATCAGTTATGAACGTTTGTTTTAGAAGCACATCCGTTAAAACGTAAGACTGGCTTGGCAAGATTTGTGTTTTACAGTATCCCACTTACTGAGTGGCTTGAATCACATTTTTACGTTAATAAATAATCGTCATTCTCTTACCAAACGGTGCGTTTCGCGCGGCTCTGGAGGAGGTTGGTTGGTTGGTGAGAGAGATACCCTTACATTGCAGTTTATAAGTGCGCACAGCTTTTAATAATGATTTTTTTTCTCTTTCTTGTCGGTCTTTCCGCGAAATATGTATCTTTTTCATACGGAAAAGTTGACTTTAAAGTAAATGTTGAAGATTTTAGGAAATAGCGAGCCTGTCAAACTAAATGGGTGATATAGTGTAGATCAGATGTGACTAAAATAATCAGTTTTTAATAATAATCATGATAACAGGGTTGACAGTTTAAGTAAAAACCCTTTATGAAGTTTCATTTAATGAGGGACTTTTTTTAATCATTATTTAAATACTAAATTACATTATCTAAATGGCTTAATATAAATAATTACCAAGACATTTTCTTTCCAGATTAAAATGTGCATTGCTAATAAAGCATGGATGTTGAAAATAGATCTGGAGAAGAAGCAGAAAAGGAGAAACTCTTAAAGAAAAGTTAGTTGATTGTTGTTGATATGAAGAAACATGGCTATAACAACACACATTGATTGACACAAAAGACACCATTTCACGGTTGTTGAAATGTTTAATTTAGACTTTTACCCTTCTGTAAGTCCATCTTTATAATTGTATAGGAAATTATTTTTAGCAGTATGTGTATATTGTAATGCTCTGACTTTAATTTGTTGATGATTACTTGGCCACGCACAGTACAGAGATTCATACTGATATCATGTGAATATTCTAGACTTCTTAAAAAACATTAAATCAGCATGGCATTATAGAGTAAGTCTGCAGCACTGCACAGCACTTATATATATATAATAAAAAAAATTATAAATTGTTTTTTTTTTTTACACGGTCTTTGCACAGCATGCTCTGAATTTTTAATTATAATATTAAAAGCTTTTTTATACTTATTTCAATGCAAGAAGCTTTTTGAAAAGACACACATGTGACAACAAAGACAATGTTACTTTTCCACACCTCAAACTACCATCATTTGAGCTTTGTTGTTGTTTCATACTATCAATAGTCTTGCTGTGATCATATTCTTGGCATCGTAAAGGAATTCTTGGAAATCTCTGCTCCCTCTCTGACGTGTTACTTGCGCTGCTTTTTAATGAAACAAGGACAGGTGCTAGGAAATGTTTTTGTAATGTATGGCTGTTTTATGTCCTTGTTTCCTGTCATGATCACACCATTGAAATAGTGCCTAAAGTCCTTTTTTCACCATTTGTTTTTGTGTGGTTTGTCACATAACTGCTCAACTCAAAGAACCATCGTGGTCGCCCCGTCTGAGGTAATTCCTCAAGCAGCTGGTGTGAATAGTGATTCTCAGGCATGCCTCGCTAAAGTTTTGCTATGATCCAAAGTAGAGCCCGACCGATATATCGGCCGGCCGATATTATCGGCCGATATAAGCTAATTGCATTTAAATCGGCATCGGCATTTATAACGGCCGATGAAACATGAGAAACAGAGTCTCATGCTTCACTCATGTTATGAGTGTTGCATAGTGTGCCCACCAGAGGGAGCTCTGCAGCTCCAGAGTTAACAACAGCGCCAGAAGTCCACTACAGAAGAAAGCGATCACAAGCCACGGAGATGTAACTTACTGTTTTGACGGTGAGTCTGTCGTTCGTCATGTGAAATGATTGTAGATTTAGTTCATACCCTGTATATAAAAACTGTGTGGTAGTTCTAGCTAACGGTCCTATCATTATCACTTCTAAATATTCTGTAACATCACTTACAGCCGCTAATGCATTGCTATATTAGATTAGCCACAAAGCTAATACCATGTTTATCAGTGGAAGAGCGCGAACGTTAATAGGAGGTCAAACTATAACGTTAGCGTTTAACTTATTCTTATTCTATTGCGGTGTGTTTCCCACATAATGACCGCGTAATTGGGCCTTTCACACAGGACGCGGTATTCACACTTGCCGCTGGTTTCAGCGTTGCCCTTCAGATACAACGCGATTTGCGCTGCGCTATGGCGCAGGCGGAGTTTTAAAAACGTTTAGCGGGAGCTCTTTCATAGTCTGTTCCTCCTCCTTTCGGTCAGCAGCAAACATGTATCTGTCCCGTTGTAAGAAGCGAGCGATAGCGCTAGTCCTGCTGATGAGAATTAAGAGAGAAGCAAGGAAGAAGAGGCTACCCTCAGGTCCAGAGAACAATTTGGTGAATTCAGGCTGGTTACGTTACTCTAACGCTAATAGCTTCCTTTTTAGCAGGCCCCTTAAATGCTTGCTATTAACTTGTTTGAAGGTGGTTCTTCTCAAAATTGACAGCGGTGTGTTCATGACACTAACGTTAACCATTCAACTTCGAATTGATTCCGTAATCTTCCGGTAATAGTAGGCA